>NW_028142270.1:0-106071 GCF_055691185.1 Crinia signifera | reverse complement strand
TCCTGGGCAAGGCAGGGGGCTTAAGGGCGCCTGTACCCGCCCACTTCCGCTTTGGGGGCCAGCAACAGTTGCCAGGGCAACCCTGGGCATGGCAGGGGGCTTAAGGGGCGCCTGGACCCGCCCACTTCCGCTTTGGGGGCCAGCAACAGTTGCCAGGGCAACCCTGGGCATGGCAGGGGCTTAAGGGCGCCTGGACCCGCCCACTTCCGCTTTGGGGGCCAGCAACAGTTGCCAGGGCAACCCTGGGCAAGGCAGGGGGCTTAAGGGCCTACTGGACCCGCCCACTTCCGCTTTGGGGGCCAGCAACAGTTGCCAGGGCAACCCTGGGCATGGCAGGGGGCTTAAGGGGGCCTGGACCCGCCCACTTCCGCTTTGGGGGCCAGCAACAGTTGCCAGGGCAACCCTGGGCATGGCAGTGGGCTTAAGGGCGCCTGGACCCGCCCACTTCCGCTTTGGGGGCCAGCAACAGTTGCCAGGGCAACCCTGGGCATGGCAGTGGGCTTAAGGGCGCCTGGACCCGCCCACTTCCGCTTTGGGGGCCAGCAACAGTTGCCAGGGCAACCCTGGGCAATGCAGGGGGCTTAAGGGCGCCTGGACCCGCCCACTTCCGCTTTGGGGGCCAGCAACAGTTGCCAGGGCAACCCAGGGCATGGCAGGGGGCTTAAGTGCGCCTGGACCCGCCCACTTCCGCTTTGGGGGCCAGCAACAGTTGCCAGGGCAACCCTGGGCAATGCAGGGGGCTTAAGGGCGCCTGGACCCGCCCACTTCCGCTTTGGGGGCCAGCAACAGTTGCCAGGGCAACCCAGGCATGGCAGGGGGCTTAAGTGCGCCTGGACCCGCCCACTTCCGCTTTGGGGGCCAGCAACAGTTGCCAGGGCAACCCTGGGCAAGGCAGGGGGCTTAAGGGCGCCTGGACCCGCCCACTTACGCTTTGGGGGCCAGCAACAGTTGCCAGGGCAACCCTGGGCATGGCAGGGGGCTTAAGGGCGCCTGGACCCGCCCACTTCCGCTTTGGGGGCCAGCAACAGTTGCCAGGGCAACCCTGGGCATGGCAGTGGGCTTAAGGGCGCCTGGACCCGCCCACTTCCGCTTTGGGGGCCAGCAACAGTTGCCAGGGCAACCCTGGGCATGGCAGGGGCTTAAGGGCGCCTGGACCCGCCCACTTCCGCTTTGGGGGCCAGCAACAGTTGCCAGGGCAACCCTGGGCAAGGCAGGGGGCTTAAGAGCCTACTGGACCCGCCCACTTCCGCTTTGGGGGCCAGCAACAGTTGCCAGGGCAACCCTGGGCATGGCAGGGGGCTTAAGGGGGCCTGGACCCGCCCAATTCCGCTTTGGGGGCCAGCAACAGTTGCCAGGGCAACCCTGGGCATGGCAGGGGGCTTAAGGGCGCCTGGACCCGCCCACTTCCGCTTTGGGGGCCAGCAACAGTTGCCAGGGCAACCCTGGGCATGGCAGTGGGCTTAAGGGCGCCTGGACCCGCCCACTTCCGCTTTGGGGGCCAGCAACAGTTGCCAGGGCAACCCTGGGCATGGCAGTGGGCTTAAGGGCGCCAGGACCCGCCCACTTCCGTTTTGGGGGCCAGCAACAGTTGCCAGGGCAACCCTGGGCAAGGCAGGGGGCTTAAGGGCGCCTGGACCTGCCCACTTCCGCTTTGGGGGCCAGCAACAGTTGCCAGGGCAACCCTGGGCAAGGCAGTGGGCTTAAGGGCGCCTGGACCCGCCCACTTCAGCTTTGGGGGCCAGCAACAGTTGCCAGGGCAACCCTGGGCATGGCAGTGGGCTTAAAGGCGCCAGGACCCGCCCACTTCCGTTTTGGTGGCCAGCAACAGTTGCCAGGGCAACCCTGGGCAAGGCAGGGGGCTTAAGGGCGCCTGGACCTGCCCACTTTCGCTTTGGGGGCCAGCAACAGTTGCCAGGGCAACCCTGGGCAAGGCAGTGGGCTTAAGGGCGCCTGGACCCGCCCACTTCCGCTTTGGGGGCCAGCAACAGTTGCCAGGGCAACCCTGGGCATGGCAGTGGGCTTAAGGGCGCCTGGACCCGCCCACTTCCGCTTTGGGGGCCAGCAACAGTTGCCAGGGCAACCCTGGGCATGGCAGTGGGCTTAAGGGCGCCTGGACCCGCCCACTTCCGCTTTGGGGGCCAGCAACAGTTGCCAGGGCAACCCTGGGCATGGCACTGGGCTTAAGGGGGCCTGGACCCGCCCACTTCCGCTTTGGGGGCCAGCAACAGTTGCCAGCGCAACCCTGGGCAAGGCAGGGGGCTTAAGGGCGCCTGGACCCGCCCACTTCCGCTTTGGGGGCCAGCAACAGTTGCCAGGGCAACCCTGGGCATGGCAGGGGGCTTAAGGGGGCCTGGACCCGCCCACTTCCGCTTTGGGGGCCAGCAACAGTTGCCAGGGCAACCCTGGGCATGGCAGTGGGCTTAAGGGCGCCCTGGACCCGCCCACTTCCGCTTTGGGGGCCAGCAACAGTTGCCAGGGCAACCCAGGGCATGGCAGGGGGCTTAAGGGCGCCTGGACCCGCCCACTTTCGCTTTGGGGGCCAGCAACAGTTGCCAGGGCAACCCTGGGCAAGGCAGGGGGCTTAAGGGCGCCTGGACCCGCCCACTTACGCTTTGGGGGCCAGCAACAGTTGCCAGGGCAACCCTGGGCATGGCAGGGGGCTTAAGGGCGCCTGGACCCGCCCACTTCCGCTTTGGGGGCCAGCAACAGTTGCCAGGGCAACCCTGGGCATGGCAGTGGGCTTAAGGGCCCCTGGACCCGCCCACTTCCGCTTTGGGGGCCAGCAACAGTTGCCAGGGTAACCCTGGGCATGGCAGGGGGCTTAAGGGCCCCAGGACCCGCCCACTTCCGCTTTGGGGGCCAGCAACAGTTGCCAGGGCAACCCTGGGCATGGCAGGGGGATTAAGGGGGCCTGGACCCGCCCACTTCCGCTTTGGGGGCCAGCAACAGTTGCCAGGGCAACCCTGGGCATGGCACTGGGCTTAAGGGCCCCTGGACCCGCCCACTTCCGCTTTGGGGGCCAGCAACAGTTGCCAGGGCAACCCTGGGCATGGCAGGGGGCTTAAGGGGGCCTGGACCCGCCCACTTCCGCTTTGGGGGCCAGCAACAGTTGCCAGGGCAACCCTGGGCATGGCAGGGGGCTTAAGGGCGCCTGGACCCGCCCACTTCCGCTTTGGGGGCCAGCAACAGTTGCCAGGGCAACCCTGGGCATGGCAGGGGGCTTAAGGGGGCCTGGACCCGCCCACTTCCGCTTTGGGGGCCAGCAACAGTTGCCAGGGTAACCCTGGGCATGGCAGGGGGATTAAGGGGGCCTGGACCCGCCCACTTCCGCTTTGGGGGCCAGCAACAGTTGCCAGGGCAACCCTGGGCATGGCAGGGGGCTTAAGGGGGCCTGGACCCGCCCACTTCCGCTTTGGGGGCCAGCAACAGTTGCCAGGGCAACCCTGGGCATGGCAGGGGCTTAAGGGCGCCTGGACCCGCCCACTTCCGCTTTGGGGGCCAGCAACAGTTGCCAGGGCAACCCTGGGCAAGGCAGGGGGCTTAAGGGCCTACTGGACCCGCCCACTTCCGCTTTGGGGGCCAGCAACAGTTGCCAGGGCAACCCTGGGCAAGGCAGGGGGCTTAAGGGCCTACTGGACCCGCCCACTTCCGCTTTGGGGGCCAGCAACAGTTGCCAGGGCAACCCTGGGCATGGCAGGGGGCTTAAGGGGGCCTGGACCCGCCCACTTCCGCTTTGGGGGCCAGCAACAGTTGCCAGGGCAACCCTGGGCATGGCAGGGGGCTTAAGGGCGCCTGGACCCGCCCACTTCCGCTTTGGGGGCCAGCAACAGTTGCCAGGGCAACCCTGGGCATGGCAGTGGGCTTAAGGGCCCCTGGACCCGCCCACTTCCGCTTTGGGGGCCAGCAACAGTTGCCAGGGCAACCCTGGGCATGGCAGGGGGCTTAAGGGCCCCAGGACCCGCCCACTTCCGCTTTGGGGGCCAGCAACAGTTGCCAGGGCAACCCTGGGCATGGCAGGGGGATTAAGGGGGCCTGGACCCGCCCACTTCCGCTTTGGGGGCCAGCAACAGTTGCCAGGGCAACCCTGGGCAAGGCAGGGGGCTTAAGGGCCTACTGGACCCGCCCACTTCCGCTTTGGGGGCCAGCAACAGTTGCCAGGGCAACCCTGGGCATGGCAGGGGGCTTAAGGGGGCCTGGACCTGCCCACTTCCGCTTTGGGGGCCAGCAACAGTTGCCAGGGCAACCCTGGGCATGGCAGGGGGCTTAAGGGCGCCTGGACCCGCCCACTTCCGCTTTGGGGGCCAGCAACAGTTGCCAGGGCAACCCTGGGCATGGCAGTGGGCTTAAGGGCGCCTGGACCCGCCCACTTCCGCTTTGGGGGCCAGCAACAGTTGCCAGCGCAACCCTGGGCAAGGCAGGGGGCTTAAGGGGGCCTGGACCCGCCCACTTCCGCTTTGGGGACCAGCAACAGTTGCCAGGGCAACCCTGGGCAAGGCAGGGGGCTTAAGGGCGCCTGGACCTGCCCACTTCCGCTTTGGGGGCCAGCAACAGTTGCCAGTGCAACCCTGGGCAAGGCAGGGGGCTTAAGGGGGCCTGGACCCGCCCACTTCCGTTTTGGGGGCCAGCAACAGTTGCCAGGGCAACCCTGGGCAAGGCAGGGGGCTTAAGGGCGCCTGGACCTGCCCACTTCCGCTTTGGGGGCCAGCAACAGTTGCCAGGGCAACCCTGGGCAAGGCAGTGGGCTTAAGGGCGCCTGGACCCGCCCACTTCCGCTTTGGGGGCCAGCAACAGTTGCCAGGGCAACCCTGGGCATGGCAGTGGGCTTAAGGGCGCCTGGACCCGCCCACTTCCGCTTTGGGGGCCAGCAACAGTTGCCAAGGCAACCCTGGGCATGGCAGTGGGCTTAAGGGCGCCTGGACCCGCCCACTTCCGCTTTGGGGGCCAGCAACAGTTGCCAGCGCAACCCTGGGCAAGGCAGGGGGCTTAAGGGGGCCTGGACCCGCCCACTTCCGCTTTGGGGACCAGCAACAGTTGCCAGGGCAACCCTGGGCATGGCAGGGGGATTAAGGGGGCCTGGACCCGCCCACTTCCGCTTTGGGGACCAGCAACAGTTGCCAGGGCAACCCTGGGCATGGCAGGGGGATTAAGGGGGCCTGGACCCGCCCACTTCCGCTTTGGGGGCCAGCAACAGTTGCCAGGGCAACCCTGGGCATGGCAGGGGGCTTAAGGGGGCCTGGACCCGCCCACTTCCGCTTTGGGGACCAGCAACAGTTGCCAGGGCAACCCTGGGCATGGCAGGGGGATTAAGGGGGCCTGGACCCGCCCACTTCCGCTTTGGGGACCAGCAACAGTTGCCAGGGCAACCCTGGGCATGGCAGGGGGATTAAGGGGGCCTGGACCCGCCCACTTCCGCTTTGGGGGCCAGCAACAGTTGCCAGGGCAACCCTGGGCATGGCAGGGGGCTTAAGGGGGCCTGGACCCGCCCACTTCCGCTTTGGGGGCCAGCAACAGTTGCCAGGGCAACCCTGGGCATGGCAGGGGCTTAAGGGCGCCTGGACCCGCCCACTTCCGCTTTGGGGGCCAGCAACAGTTGCCAGGGCAACCCTGGGCAAGGCAGGGGGCTTAAGGGCCTACTGGACCCGCCCACTTCCGCTTTGGGGGCCAGCAACAGTTGCCAGGGCAACCCTGGGCAAGGCAGGGGGCTTAAGGGCCTACTGGACCCGCCCACTTCCGCTTTGGGGGCCAGCAACAGTTGCCAGGGCAACCCTGGGCATGGCAGGGGGCTTAAGGGGGCCTGGACCCGCCCACTTCCGCTTTGGGGGCCAGCAACAGTTGCCAGGGCAACCCTGGGCATGGCAGGGGGCTTAAGGGCGCCTGGACCCGCCCACTTCCGCTTTGGGGGCCAGCAACAGTTGCCAGGGCAACCCTGGGCATGGAAGTGGGCTTAAGAGCGCCTGGACCCGCCCACTTCCGCTTTGGGGGCCAGCAACAGTTGCCAGGGCAACCCTGGGCATGGCAGGGGGCTTAAGGGCGCCTGGACCCGCCCACTTCCGCTTTGGGGGCCAGCAACAGTTGCCAGGGCAACCCTGGGCATGGAAGTGGGCTTAAGAGCGCCTGGACCCGCCCACTTCCGCTTTGGGGGCCAGCAACAGTTGCCAGGGCAACCCTGGGCATGGCAGTGGGATTAAGGGCGCCTGGACCCGCCCACTTCCGCTTTGGGGGCCAGCAACAGTTGCCAGCGCAACCCTGGGCATGGCAGGGGGCTTAAGGGCGCCTGGACCCGCCCACTTCCGCTTTGGGGGCCAGCAACAGTTGCCAGGGCAACCCTGGGCATGGCCGGGGGCTTAAAGGCGCTTGGACCCGCCCACTTCCGCTTTGGGGGCCAGCAACAGTTGTCAGGGCAACCCTGGGCATGGCAGTGGGCTTAAGGGCGCCAGGACCCGCCCACTTCCGTTTTGGGGGCCAGCAACAGTTGCCAGGGCAACCCTGGGCAAGGCAGGGGGCTTAAGGGCGCCTGGACCTGCCCACTTCCGCTTTGGGGGCCAGCAACAGTTGCCAGGGCAACCCTGGGCAAGGCAGTGGGCTTAAGGGCGCCTGGACCCGCCCACTTCCGCTTTGGGGGCCAGCAACAGTTGCCAGGGCAACCCTGGGCATGGCAGTGGGCTTAAGGGCGCCAGGACCCGCCCACTTCCGTTTTGGGGGCCAGCAACAGTTGCCAGGGCAACCCTGGGCAAGGCAGGGGGCTTAAGGGCGCCTGGACCTGCCCACTTCCGCTTTGGGGGCCAGCAACAGTTGCCAGGGCAACCCTGGGCAAGGCAGTGGGCTTAAGGGCGCCTGGACCCGCCCACTTCCGCTTTGGGGGCCAGCAACAGTTGCCAGGGCAACCCTGGGCATGGCAGTGGGCTTAAGGGCGCCAGGACCCGCCCACTTCCGTTTTGGGGGCCAGCAACAGTTGCCAGGGCAACCCTGGGCAAGGCAGGGGGCTTAAGGGCGCCTGGACCTGCCCACTTCCGCTTTGGGGGCCAGCAACAGTTGCCAGGGCAACCCTGGGCAAGGCAGTGGGCTTAAGGGCGCCTGGACCCGCCCACTTCCGCTTTGGGGGCCAGCAACAGTTGCCAGGGCAACCCTGGGCATGGCAGTGGGCTTAAGGGCGCCTGGACCCGCCCACTTCCGCTTTGGGGGCCAGCAACAGTTGCCAGGGCAACCCTGGGCATGGCAGGGGGCTTAAGGGCGCCTGGACCCGCCCACTTCCGCTTTGGGGGCCAGCAACAGTTGCCAGGGCAACCCTGGGCATGGCAGGGGGCTTAAGGGGGCCTGGACCCGCCCACTTCCGCTTTGGGGGCCAGCAACAGTTGCCAGGGCAACCCTGGGCATGGCAGGGGGCTTAAGGGCGCCTGGACCCGCCCACTTCCGCTTTGGGGGCCAGCAACAGTTGCCAGGGCAACCCTGGGCAAGGCAGGGGGCTTAAGGGCGCCTGGACCTGCCCACTTCCGCTTTGGGGGCCAGCAACAGTTGCCAGGGCAACCCTGGGCATGGCAGGGGGCTTAAGGGGGCCTGGACCCGCCCACTTCCGCTTTGGGGGCCAGCAACAGTTGCCAGGGCAACCCTGGGCATGGCAGGGGGCTTAAGGGGGCCTGGACCCGCCCACTTCCGCTTTGGGGGCCAGCAACAGTTGCCAGGGCAACCCTGGGCATGGCAGGGGGCTTAAGGGCGCCTGGACCCGCCCACTTCCGCTTTGGGGGCCAGCAACAGTTGCCAGGGCAACCCTGGGCATGGAAGTGGGCTTAAGAGCGCCTGGACCCGCCCACTTCCGCTTTGGGGGCCAGCAACAGTTGCCAGGGCAACCCTGGGCATGGCAGTGGGATTAAGGGCGCCTGGACCCGCCCACTTCCGCTTTGGGGGCCAGCAACAGTTGCCAGCGCAACCCTGGGCATGGCAGGGGGCTTAAGGGCGCCTGGACCCGCCCACTTCCGCTTTGGGGGCCAGCAACAGTTGCCAGGGCAACCCTGGGCATGGCCGGGGGCTTAAAGGCGCTTGGACCCGCCCACTTCCGCTTTGGGGGCCAGCAACAGTTGTCAGGGCAACCCTGGGCATGGCAGTGGGCTTAAGGGCGCCAGGACCCGCCCACTTCCGTTTTGGGGGCCAGCAACAGTTGCCAGGGCAACCCTGGGCAAGGCAGAGGGCTTAAGGGCGCCTGGACCTGCCCACTTCCGCTTTGGGGGCCAGCAACAGTTGCCAGGGCAACCCTGGGCAAGGCAGTGGGCTTAAGTGCGCCTGGACCCGCCCACTTCCGCTTTGGGGGCCAGCAACAGTTGCCAGGGCAACCCTGGGCATGGCAGTGGGCTTAAGGGCGCCAGGACCCGCCCACTTCCGTTTTGGGGGCCAGCAACAGTTGCCAGGGCAACCCTGGGCAAGGCAGGGGGCTTAAGGGCGCCTGGACCTGCCCACTTCCGCTTTGTGGGCCAGCAACAGTTGCCAGGGCAACCCTGGGCAAGGCAGTGGGCTTAAGGGCGCCTGGACCCGCCCACTTCCGCTTTGGGGGCCAGCAACAGTTGCCAGGGCAACCCTGGGCATGGCAGTGGGCTTAAGGGCGCCTGGACCCGCCCACTTCCGCTTTGGGGGCCAGCAACAGTTGCCAGGGCAACCCTGGGCATGGCAGGGGGCTTAAGGGCGCCTGGACCCGCCCACTTCCGCTTTGGGGGCCAGCAACAGTTGCCAGGGCAACCCTGGGCATGGCAGGGGGCTTAAGGGGGCCTGGACCCGCCCACTTCCGCTTTGGGGGCCAGCAACAGTTGCCAGGGCAACCCTGGGCATGGCAGGGGGCTTAAGGGGGCCTGGACCCGCCCACTTCCGCTTTGGGGGCCAGCAACAGTTGCCAGGGTAACCCTGGGCATGGCAGAAGGCTTAAGGGCCCCAGGACCCGCCCACTTCCGCTTTGGGGGCCAGCAACAGTTGCCAGGGCAACCCTGGGCATGGCAGGGGGATTAAGGGGGCCTGGACCCGCCCACTTCCGCTTTGGGGGCCAGCAACAGTTGCCATGGCAACCCTGGGCATGGCAGGGGGCTTAAGGGCGCCTGGACCCGCCCACTTCCGCTTTGGGGGCCAGCAACAGTTGCCAGGGCAACCCTGGGCATGGCAGTGGGCTTAAGGGCGCCTGGACCCACCCACTTCCGCTTTGGGGGCCAGCAACAGTTGCCAGGGCAACCCTGGGCATGGCAGGGGCTTAAGGGCGCCTGGACCCGCCCACTTCCGCTTTGGGGGCCAGCAACAGTTGCCAGGGCAACCCTGGGCAAGGCAGGGGGCTTAAGGGCCTACTGGACCCGCCCACTTCCGCTTTGGGGGCCAGCAACAGTTGCCAGGGCAACCCTGGGCATGGCAGGGGGCTTAAGGGGGCCTGGACCCGCCCAATTCCGCTTTGGGGGCCAGCAACAGTTGCCAGGGCAACCCTGGGCATGGCAGGGGGCTTAAGGGCGCCTGGACCCGCCCAATTCCGCTTTGGGGTCCAGCAACAGTTGCCAGGGCAACCCTGGGCATGGCAGGGGGCTTAAGGGCGCCTGGACCCGCCCACTTCCGCTTTGGGGGCCAGCAACAGTTGCCAGGGCAACCCTGGGCATGGCAGTGGGCTTAAGGGCGCCTGGACCCTCCCACTTCCGCTTTGGGGGCCAGCAACAGTTGCCAGCGCAACCCTGGGCAAGGCAGGGGGCTTAAGGGCGCCTGGACCCGCCCACTTCCGCTTTGGGGGCCAGCAACAGTTGCCAGCGCAACCCTGGGCATGGCAGGGGGCTTAAGGGCGCCTGGACCCGCCCACTTCCGCTTTGGGGGCCAGCTACAGTTGCCAGGGCAACCCTGGGCATGGCAGGGGGCTTAAGGGCGCCTGGACCTGCCCACTTCCGCTTTGGGGACCAGCAACAGTTGCCAGGGCAACCCTGGGCATGGCAGGGGGATTAAGGGGGCCTGGACCCGCCCACTTCCGCTTTGGGGGCCAGCAACAGTTGCCAGGGCAACCCTGGGTATGGCAGGGGGCTTAAGGGCGCCAGGACCCGCCCACTTCCGCTTTGGGGGCCAGCAACAGTTGCCAGGGCAACCTTGGGCATGGCAGTGGGCTTAAGGGCGCCTGGACCCGCCCACTTCCGCTTTGGGGGCCAGCAACAGTTGCCAGGGCAACCCTGGGCAAGGCAGGGGGCTTAAGGGCGCCTGTACCCGCCCACTTCCGCTTTGGGGGCCAGCAACAGTTGCCAGGGCAACCCTGGGCATGGCAGGGGGCTTAAGGGCGCCTGGACCCGCCCACTTCCGCTTTGGGGGCCAGCAACAGTTGCCAGGGCAACCCTGGGCATGGCAGGGGCTTAAGGGCGCCTGGACCCGCCCACTTCCGCTTTGGGGGCCAGCAACAGTTGCCAGGGCAACCCTGGGCATGGCAGTGGGCTTAAGGGCGCCTGGACCCGCCCACTTCCGCTTTGGGGGCCAGCAACAGTTGCCAAGGCAACCCTGGGCATGGCAGTGGGCTTAAGGGCGCCTGGACCCGCCCACTTCCGCTTTGGGGGCCAGCAACAGTTGCCAGCGCAACCCTGGGCAAGGCAGGGGGCTTAAGGGGGCCTGGACCCGCCCACTTCCGCTTTGGGGACCAGCAACAGTTGCCAGGGCAACCCTGGGCATGGCAGGGGGATTAAGGGGGCCTGGACCCGCCCACTTCCGCTTTGGGGACCAGCAACAGTTGCCAGGGCAACCCTGGGCATGGCAGGGGGATTAAGGGGGCCTGGACCCGCCCACTTCCGCTTTGGGGGCCAGCAACAGTTGCCAGGGCAACCCTGGGCATGGCAGGGGGCTTAAGGGGGCCTGGACCCGCCCACTTCCGCTTTGGGGACCAGCAACAGTTGCCAGGGCAACCCTGGGCATGGCAGGGGGATTAAGGGGGCCTGGACCCGCCCACTTCCGCTTTGGGGACCAGCAACAGTTGCCAGGGCAACCCTGGGCATGGCAGGGGGATTAAGGGGGCCTGGACCCGCCCACTTCCGCTTTGGGGGCCAGCAACAGTTGCCAGGGCAACCCTGGGCATGGCAGGGGGCTTAAGGGGGCCTGGACCCGCCCACTTCCGCTTTGGGGGCCAGCAACAGTTGCCAGGGCAACCCTGGGCATGGCAGGGGCTTAAGGGCGCCTGGACCCGCCCACTTCCGCTTTGGGGGCCAGCAACAGTTGCCAGGGCAACCCTGGGCAAGGCAGGGGGCTTAAGGGCCTACTGGACCCGCCCACTTCCGCTTTGGGGGCCAGCAACAGTTGCCAGGGCAACCCTGGGCAAGGCAGGGGGCTTAAGGGCCTACTGGACCCGCCCACTTCCGCTTTGGGGGCCAGCAACAGTTGCCAGGGCAACCCTGGGCATGGCAGGGGGCTTAAGGGGGCCTGGACCCGCCCACTTCCGCTTTGGGGGCCAGCAACAGTTGCCAGGGCAACCCTGGGCATGGCAGGGGGCTTAAGGGCGCCTGGACCCGCCCACTTCCGCTTTGGGGGCCAGCAACAGTTGCCAGGGCAACCCTGGGCATGGAAGTGGGCTTAAGAGCGCCTGGACCCGCCCACTTCCGCTTTGGGGGCCAGCAACAGTTGCCAGGGCAACCCTGGGCATGGCAGGGGGCTTAAGGGCGCCTGGACCCGCCCACTTCCGCTTTGGGGGCCAGCAACAGTTGCCAGGGCAACCCTGGGCATGGAAGTGGGCTTAAGAGCGCCTGGACCCGCCCACTTCCGCTTTGGGGGCCAGCAACAGTTGCCAGGGCAACCCTGGGCATGGCAGTGGGATTAAGGGCGCCTGGACCCGCCCACTTCCGCTTTGGGGGCCAGCAACAGTTGCCAGCGCAACCCTGGGCATGGCAGGGGGCTTAAGGGCGCCTGGACCCGCCCACTTCCGCTTTGGGGGCCAGCAACAGTTGCCAGGGCAACCCTGGGCATGGCCGGGGGCTTAAAGGCGCTTGGACCCGCCCACTTCCGCTTTGGGGGCCAGCAACAGTTGTCAGGGCAACCCTGGGCATGGCAGTGGGCTTAAGGGCGCCAGGACCCGCCCACTTCCGTTTTGGGGGCCAGCAACAGTTGCCAGGGCAACCCTGGGCAAGGCAGGGGGCTTAAGGGCGCCTGGACCTGCCCACTTCCGCTTTGGGGGCCAGCAACAGTTGCCAGGGCAACCCTGGGCAAGGCAGTGGGCTTAAGGGCGCCTGGACCCGCCCACTTCCGCTTTGGGGGCCAGCAACAGTTGCCAGGGCAACCCTGGGCATGGCAGTGGGCTTAAGGGCGCCAGGACCCGCCCACTTCCGTTTTGGGGGCCAGCAACAGTTGCCAGGGCAACCCTGGGCAAGGCAGGGGGCTTAAGGGCGCCTGGACCTGCCCACTTCCGCTTTGGGGGCCAGCAACAGTTGCCAGGGCAACCCTGGGCAAGGCAGTGGGCTTAAGGGCGCCTGGACCCGCCCACTTCCGCTTTGGGGGCCAGCAACAGTTGCCAGGGCAACCCTGGGCATGGCAGTGGGCTTAAGGGCGCCAGGACCCGCCCACTTCCGTTTTGGGGGCCAGCAACAGTTGCCAGGGCAACCCTGGGCAAGGCAGGGGGCTTAAGGGCGCCTGGACCTGCCCACTTCCGCTTTGGGGGCCAGCAACAGTTGCCAGGGCAACCCTGGGCAAGGCAGTGGGCTTAAGGGCGCCTGGACCCGCCCACTTCCGCTTTGGGGGCCAGCAACAGTTGCCAGGGCAACCCTGGGCATGGCAGTGGGCTTAAGGGCGCCTGGACCCGCCCACTTCCGCTTTGGGGGCCAGCAACAGTTGCCAGGGCAACCCTGGGCATGGCAGGGGGGCTTAAGGGCGCCTGGACCCGCCCACTTCCGCTTTGGGGGCCAGCAACAGTTGCCAGGGCAACCCTGGGCATGGCAGGGGGCTTAAGGGGGCCTGGACCCGCCCACTTCCGCTTTGGGGGCCAGCAACAGTTGCCAGGGCAACCCTGGGCATGGCAGGGGGCTTAAGGGCGCCTGGACCCGCCCACTTCCGCTTTGGGGGCCAGCAACAGTTGCCAGGGCAACCCTGGGCAAGGCAGGGGGCTTAAGGGCGCCTGGACCTGCCCACTTCCGCTTTGGGGGCCAGCAACAGTTGCCAGGGCAACCCTGGGCATGGCAGGGGGCTTAAGGGGGCCTGGACCCGCCCACTTCCGCTTTGGGGGCCAGCAACAGTTGCCAGGGCAACCCTGGGCATGGCAGGGGGCTTAAGGGGGCCTGGACCCGCCCACTTCCGCTTTGGGGGCCAGCAACAGTTGCCAGGGCAACCCTGGGCATGGCAGGGGGCTTAAGGGCGCCTGGACCCGCCCACTTCCGCTTTGGGGGCCAGCAACAGTTGCCAGGGCAACCCTGGGCATGGAAGTGGGCTTAAGAGCGCCTGGACCCGCCCACTTCCGCTTTGGGGGCCAGCAACAGTTGCCAGGGCAACCCTGGGCATGGCAGTGGGATTAAGGGCGCCTGGACCCGCCCACTTCCGCTTTGGGGGCCAGCAACAGTTGCCAGCGCAACCCTGGGCATGGCAGGGGGCTTAAGGCGCCTGGACCCGCCCACTTCCGCTTTGGGGGCCAGCAACAGTTGCCAGGGCAACCCTGGGCATGGCCGGGGGCTTAAAGGCGCTTGGACCCGCCCACTTCCGCTTTGGGGGCCAGCAACAGTTGTCAGGGCAACCCTGGGCATGGCAGTGGGCTTAAGGGCGCCAGGACCCGCCCACTTCCGTTTTGGGGGCCAGCAACAGTTGCCAGGGCAACCCTGGGCAAGGCAGAGGGCTTAAGGGCGCCTGGACCTGCCCACTTCCGCTTTGGGGGCCAGCAACAGTTGCCAGGGCAACCCTGGGCAAGGCAGTGGGCTTAAGTGCGCCTGGACCCGCCCACTTCCGCTTTGGGGGCCAGCAACAGTTGCCAGGGCAACCCTGGGCATGGCAGTGGGCTTAAGGGCGCCAGGACCCGCCCACTTCCGTTTTGGGGGCCAGCAACAGTTGCCAGGGCAACCCTGGGCAAGGCAGGGGGCTTAAGGGCGCCTGGACCTGCCCACTTCCGCTTTGTGGGCCAGCAACAGTTGCCAGGGCAACCCTGGGCAAGGCAGTGGGCTTAAGGGCGCCTGGACCCGCCCACTTCCGCTTTGGGGGCCAGCAACAGTTGCCAGGGCAACCCTGGGCATGGCAGTGGGCTTAAGGGCGCCTGGACCCGCCCACTTCCGCTTTGGGGGCCAGCAACAGTTGCCAGGGCAACCCTGGGCATGGCAGGGGGCTTAAGGGCGCCTGGACCCGCCCACTTCCGCTTTGGGGGCCAGCAACAGTTGCCAGGGCAACCCTGGGCATGGCAGGGGGCTTAAGGGGGCCTGGACCCGCCCACTTCCGCTTTGGGGGCCAGCAACAGTTGCCAGGGCAACCCTGGGCATGGCAGGGGGCTTAAGGGGGCCTGGACCCGCCCACTTCCGCTTTGGGGGCCAGCAACAGTTGCCAGGGTAACCCTGGGCATGGCAGAAGGCTTAAGGGCCCCAGGACCCGCCCACTTCCGCTTTGGGGGGCCAGCAACAGTTGCCAGGGCAACCCTGGGCATGGCAGGGGGATTAAGGGGGCCTGGACCCGCCCACTTCCGCTTTGGGGGCCAGCAACAGTTGCCAGGGCAACCCTGGGCAAGGCAGGGGGCTTAAGGGCCTACTGGACCCGCCCACTTCCGCTTTGGGGGCCAGCAACAGTTGCCAGGGCAACCCTGGGCATGGCAGGGGGCTTAAGGGGGCCTGGACCCGCCCAATTCCGCTTTGGGGGCCAGCAACAGTTGCCAGGGCAACCCTGGGCATGGCAGGGGGCTTAAGGGCGCCTGGACCCGCCCAATTCCGCTTTGGGGTCCAGCAACAGTTGCCAGGGCAACCCTGGGCATGGCAGGGGGCTTAAGGGCGCCTGGACCCGCCCACTTCCGCTTTGGGGGCCAGCAACAGTTGCCAGGGCAACCCTGGGCATGGCAGTGGGCTTAAGGGCGCCTGGACCCTCCCACTTCCGCTTTGGGGGCCAGCAACAGTTGCCAGCGCAACCCTGGGCAAGGCAGGGGGCTTAAGGGCGCCTGGACCCGCCCACTTCCGCTTTGGGGGCCAGCAACAGTTGCCAGCGCAACCCTGGGCATGGCAGGGGGCTTAAGGGCGCCTGGACCCGCCCACTTCCGCTTTGGGGGCCAGCTACAGTTGCCAGGGCAACCCTGGGCATGGCAGGGGGCTTAAGGGCGCCTGGACCTGCCCACTTCCGCTTTGGGGACCAGCAACAGTTGCCAGGGCAACCCTGGGCATGGCAGGGGGATTAAGGGGGCCTGGACCCGCCCACTTCCGCTTTGGGGGCCAGCAACAGTTGCCAGGGCAACCCTGGGTATGGCAGGGGGCTTAAGGGCGCCAGGACCCGCCCACTTCCGCTTTGGGGGCCAGCAACAGTTGCCAGGGCAACCTTGGGCATGGCAGTGGGCTTAAGGGCGCCTGGACCCGCCCACTTCCGCTTTGGGGGCCAGCAACAGTTGCCAGGGCAACCCTGGGCAAGGCAGGGGGCTTAAGGGCGCCTGTACCCGCCCACTTCCGCTTTGGGGGCCAGCAACAGTTGCCAGGGCAACCCTGGGCATGGCAGGGGGCTTAAGGGCGCCTGGACCCGCCCACTTCCGCTTTGGGGGCCAGCAACAGTTGCCAGGGCAACCCTGGGCATGGCAGGGGCTTAAGGGCGCCTGGACCCGCCCACTTCCGCTTTGGGGGCCAGCAACAGTTGCCAGGGCAACCCTGGGCAAGGCAGGGGGCTTAAGGGCCTACTGGACCCGCCCACTTCCGCTTTGGGGGCCAGCAACAGTTGCCAGGGCAACCCTGGGCATGGCAGGGGGCTTAAGGGGGCCTGGACCCGCCCCACTTCCGCTTTGGGGGCCAGCAACAGTTGCCAGGGCAACCCTGGGCATGGCAGGGGGCTTAAGGGGGCCTGGACCCGCCCACTTCCGCTTTGGGGGCCAGCAACAGTTGCCAGGGCAACCCTGGGCATGGCAGGGGGCTTAAGGGCGCCTGGACCCGCCCACTTCCGCTTTGGGGGCCAGCAACAGTTGCCAGGGCAACCCTGGGCATGGCAGTGGGCTTAAGGGCGCCTGGACCCGCCCACTTCCGCTTTGGGGGCCAGCAACAGTTGCCAGGGCAACCCTGGGCATGGCAGTGGGCTTAAGGGCGCCTGGACCCGCCCACTTCCGCTTTGGGGGCCAGCAACAGTTGCCAGGGCAACCCTGGGCAATGCAGGGGGCTTAAGGGCGCCTGGACCCGCCCACTTCCGCTTTGGGGGCCAGCAACAGTTGCCAGGGCAACCCAGGGCATGGCAGGGGGCTTAAGTGCGCCTGGACCCGCCCACTTCCGCTTTGGGGGCCAGCAACAGTTGCCAGGGCAACCCTGGGCAATGCAGGGGGCTTAAGGGCGCCTGGACCCGCCCACTTCCGCTTTGGGGGCCAGCAACAGTTGCCAGGGCAACCCAGGGCATGGCAGGGGGCTTAAGTGCGCCTGGACCCGCCCACTTCCGCTTTGGGGGCCAGCAAGAGTTGCCAGGGCAACCCTGGGCAAGGCAGGGGGCTTAAGGGCGCCTGGACCCGCCCACTTACGCTTTGGGGGCCAGCAACAGTTGCCAGGGCAACCCTGGGCATGGCAGGGGGCTTAAGGGCGCCTGGACCCGCCCACTTCCGCTTTGGGGGCCAGCAACAGTTGCCAGGGCAACCCTGGGCATGGCAGTGGGCTTAAGGGCGCCTGGACCCGCCCACTTCCGCTTTGGGGGCCAGCAACAGTTGCCAGGGCAACGCTGGGCATGGCAGGGGCTTAAGGGCGCCTGGACCCGCCCACTTCCGCTTTGGGGGCCAGCAACAGTTGCCAGGGCAACCCTGGGCAAGGCAGGGGGCTTAAGAGCCTACTGGACCCGCCCACTTCCGCTTTGGGGGCCAGCAACAGTTGCCAGGGCAACCCTGGGCATGGCAGGGGGCTTAAGGGGGCCTGGACCCGCCCAATTCCGCTTTGGGGGCCAGCAACAGTTGCCAGGGCAACCCTGGGCATGGCAGGGGGCTTAAGGGCGCCTGGACCCGCCCACTTCCGCTTTGGGGGCCAGCAACAGTTGCCAGGGCAACCCAGGGCATGGCAGGGGGCTTAAGGGCGCCTGGACCCGCCCACTTCCGCTTTGGGGGCCAGCAACAGTTGCCAGGGCAACCCAGGGCATGGCAGGGGGCTTAAGGGCGCCTGGACCCGCCCACTTACGCTTTGGGGGCCAGCAACAGTTGCCAGGGCAACCCTGGGCATGGCAGGGGGCTTAAGGGCGCCTGGACCCGCCCACTTCCGCTTTGGGGGCCAGCAACAGTTGCCAGGGCAACCCTGGGCATGGCAGTGGGCTTAAGGGCCCCTGGACCCGCCCACTTCCGCTTTGGGGGCCAGCAACAGTTGCCAGGGTAACCCTGGGCATGGCAGGGGGCTTAAGGGCCCCAGGACCCGCCCACTTCCGCTTTGGGGGCCAGCAACAGTTGCCAGGGCAACCCTGGGCATGGCAGGGGGATTAAGGGGGCCTGGACCCGCCCACTTCCGCTTTGGGGGCCAGCAACAGTTGCCAGGGCAACCCTGGGCATGGCACTGGGCTTAAGGGCCCCTGGACCCGCCCACTTCCGCTTTGGGGGCCAGCAACAGTTGCCAGGGCAACCCTGGGCATGGCAGGGGGCTTAAGGGGGCCTGGACCCGCCCACTTCCGCTTTGGGGGCCAGCAACAGTTGCCAGGGCAACCCTGGGCATGGCAGGGGGCTTAAGGGCGCCTGGACCCGCCCACTTCCGCTTTGGGGGCCAGCAACAGTTGCCAGGGCAACCCTGGGCATGGCAGTGGGCTTAAGGGCGCCTGGACCCGCCCACTTCCGCTTTGGGGGCCAGCAACAGTTGCCAGGGCAACCCTGGGCATGGCAGTGGGCTTAAGGGCGCCTGGACCCGCCCACTTCCGCTTTGGGGGCCAGCAACAGTTGCCAGGGCAACCCTGGGCAATGCAGGGGGCTTAAGGGCGCCTGGACCCGCCCACTTCCGCTTTGGGGGCCAGCAACAGTTGCCAGGGCAACCCTGGGCATGGCAGTGGGCTTAAGGGCGCCTGGACCCGCCCACTTCCGCTTTGGGGGCCAGCAACAGTTGCCAGGGCAACCCTGGGCAATGCAGGGGGCTTAAGGGCGCCTGGACCCGCCCACTTCCGCTTTGGGGGCCAGCAACAGTTGCCAGGGCAACCCTGGGCATGGCAGTGGGCTTAAGGGCGCCTGGACCCGCCCACTTCCGCTTTGGGGGCCAGCAACAGTTGCCAGGGCAACCCTTTGCAATGCAGGGGGCTTAAGGGCGCCTGGACCTGCCCACTTCCGCTTTGGGGACCAGCAACAGTTGCCAGGGCAACCCTGGGCATGGCAGGGGGATTAAGAGGGCCTGGACCCGCCCACTTCCGCTTTGGGGGCCAGCAACAGTTGCCAGGGCAACCCTGGGCAATGCAGGGGGCTTAAGGGCGCCTGGACCCGCCCACTTCCGCTTTGGGGGCCAGCAACAGTTGCCAGGGCAACCCAGGGCATGGCAGGGGGCTTAAGTGCGCCTGGACCCGCCCACTTCCGCTTTGGGGGCCAGCAACAGTTGCCAGGGCAACCCTGGGCAATGCAGGGGGCTTAAGGGCGCCTGGACCCGCCCACTTCCGCTTTGGGGGCCAGCAACAGTTGCCAGGGCAACCCAGGGCATGGCAGGGGGCTTAAGGGCGCCTGGACCCGCCCACTTCCGCTTTGGGGGCCAGCTACAGTTGCCAGGGCAACCCTGGGCATGGCAGGGGGCTTAAGGGCGCCTGGACCTGCCCACTTCCGCTTTGGGGACCAGCAACAGTTGCCAGGGCAACCCTGGGCATGGCAGGGGGATTAAGAGGGCCTGGACCCGCCCACTTCCGCTTTGGGGGCCAGCAACAGTTGCCAGGGCAACCCTGGGCAATGCAGGGGGCTTAAGGGCGCCTGGACCCGCCCACTTCCGCTTTGGGGGCCAGCAACAGTTGCCAGGGCAACCCAGGGCATGGCAGGGGGCTTAAGTGCGCCTGGACCCGCCCACTTCCGCTTTGGGGGCCAGCAACAGTTGCCAGGGCACCCTGGGCAATGCAGGGGGCTTAAGGGCGCCTGGACCCGCCCACTTCCGCTTTGGGGGCCAGCAACAGTTGCCAGGGCAACCCAGGGCATGGCAGGGGGCTTAAGTGCGCCTGGACCCGCCCACTTCCGCTTTGGGGGCCAGCAACAGTTGCCAGGGCAACCCTGGGCAAGGCAGGGGGCTTAGGGCGCCTGGACCCGCCCACTTACGCTTTGGGGGCCAGCAACAGTTGCCAGGGCAACCCTGGGCATGGCAGGGGGCTTAAGGGCGCCTGGACCCGCCCACTTCCGCTTTGGGGGCCAGCAACAGTTGCCAGGGCAACCCTGGGCATGGCAGTGGGCTTAAGGGCGCCTGGACCCGCCCACTTCCGCTTTGGGGGCCAGCAACAGTTGCCAGGGCAACCCTGGGCATGGCAGGGGCTTAAGGGCGCCTGGACCCGCCCACTTCCGCTTTGGGGGCCAGCAACAGTTGCCAGGGCAACCCTGGGCAAGGCAGGGGGCTTAAGAGCCTACTGGACCCGCCCACTTCCGCTTTGGGGGCCAGCAACAGTTGCCAGGGCAACCCTGGGCATGGCAGGGGGCTTAAGGGGGCCTGGACCCGCCCAATTCCGCTTTGGGGGCCAGCAACAGTTGCCAGGGCAACCCTGGGCATGGCAGGGGGCTTAAGGGCGCCTGGACCCGCCCACTTCCGCTTTGGGGGCCAGCAACAGTTGCCAGGGCAACCCTGGGCATGGCAGGGGGCTTAAGGGGGCCTGGACCCGCCCAATTCCGCTTTGGGGGCCAGCAACAGTTGCCAGGGCAACCCTGGGCATGGCAGGGGGCTTAAGGGCGCCTGGACCCGCCCACTTCCGCTTTGGGGGCCAGCAACAGTTGCCAGGGCAACCCTGGGCATGGCAGTGGGCTTAAGGGCGCCTGGACCCGCCCACTTCCGCTTTGGGGGCCAGCAACAGTTGCCAGGGCAACCCTGGGCATGGCAGTGGGCTTAAGGGCGCCAGGACCCGCCCACTTCCGTTTTGGGGGCCAGCAACAGTTGCCAGGGCAACCCTTTGCAAGGCAGGGGGCTTAAGGGCGCCTGGACCTGCCCACTTCCGCTTTGGGGGCCAGCAACAGTTGCCAGGGCAACCCTGGGCAAGGCAGTGGGCTTAAGGGCGCCTGGACCCGCCCACTTCAGCTTTGGGGGCCAGCAACAGTTGCCAGGGCAACCCTGGGCATGGCAGTGGGCTTAAAGGCGCCAGGACCCGCCCACTTCCGTTTTGGTGGCCAGCAACAGTTGCCAGGGCAACCCTGGGCAAGGCAGGGGGCTTAAGGGCGCCTGGACCTGCCCACTTTCGCTTTGGGGGCCAGCAACAGTTGCCAGGGCAACCCTGGGCAAGGCAGTGGGCTTAAGGGCGCCTGGACCCGCCCACTTCCGCTTTGGGGGCCAGCAACAGTTGCCAGGGCAACCCTGGGCATGGCAGTGGGCTTAAGGGCGCCTGGACCCGCCCACTTCCGCTTTGGGGGCCAGCAACAGTTGCCAGGGCAACCCTGGGCATGGCACTGGGCTTAAGGGGGCCTGGACCCGCCCACTTCCGCTTTGGGGGCCAGCAACAGTTGCCAGCGCAACCCTGGGCAAGGCAGGGGGCTTAAGGGCGCCTGGACCCGCCCACTTCCGCTTTGGGGGCCAGCAACAGTTGCCAGGGCAACCCTGGGCATGGCAGGGGGCTTAAGGGGGCCTGGACCCGCCCACTTCCGCTTTGGGGGCCAGCAACAGTTGCCAGGGCAACCCTGGGCATGGCAGTGGGCTTAAGGGCGCCTGGACCCGCCCACTTCCGCTTTGGGGGCCAGCAACAGTTGCCAGGGCAACCCAGGGCATGGCAGGGGGCTTAAGGGCGCCTGGACCCGCCCACTTTCGCTTTGGGGGCCAGCAACAGTTGCCAGGGCAACCCAGGGCATGGCAGGGGGCTTAAGGGCGCCTGGACCCGCCCACTTTCGCTTTGGGGGCCAGCAACAGTTGCCAGGGCAACCCTGGGCAAGGCAGGGGGCTTAAGGGCGCCTGGACCCGCCCACTTACGCTTTGGGGGCCAGCAACAGTTGCCAGGGCAACCCTGGGCATGGCAGTGGGCTTAAGGGCGCCTGGACCCGCCCACTTCCGCTTTGGGGGCCAGCAACAGTTGCCAGGGCAACCCTGGGCATGGCAGTGGGCTTAAGGGCGCCTGGACCCGCCCACTTCCGCTTTGGGGGCCAGCAACAGTTGCCAGGGCAACCCTGGGCATGGCAGTGGGCTTAAGGGCGCCAGGACCCGCCCACTTCCGTTTTGGGGGCCAGCAACAGTTGCCAGGGCAACCCTGGGCATGGCAGTGGGCTTAAGGGCGCCTGGACCCGCCCACTTCCGCTTTGGGGGCCAGCAACAGTTGCCAGGGCAACCCTGGGCATGGCAGTGGGCTTAAGGGCGCCAGGACCCGCCCACTTCCGTTTTGGGGGCCAGCAACAGTTGCCAGGGCAACCCTGGGCAAGGCAGGGGGCTTAAGGGCGCCTGGACCTGCCCACTTCCGCTTTGGGGGCCAGCAACAGTTGCCAGGGCAACCCTGGGCAAGGCAGTGGGCTTAAGGGCGCCTGGACCCGCCCACTTCAGCTTTGGGGGCCAGCAACAGTTGCCAGGGCAACCCTGGGCATGGCAGTGGGCTTAAAGGCGCCAGGACCCGCCCACTTCCGTTTTGGTGGCCAGCAACAGTTGCCAGGGCAACCCTGGGCAAGGCAGGGGGCTTAAGGGCGCCTGGACCTGCCCACTTTCGCTTTGGGGGCCAGCAACAGTTGCCAGGGCAACCCTGGGCAAGGCAGTGGGCTTAAGGGCGCCTGGACCCGCCCACTTCCGCTTTGGGGGCCAGCAACAGTTGCCAGGGCAACCCTGGGCATGGCAGTGGGCTTAAGGGCGCCTGGACCCGCCCACTTCCGCTTTGGGGGCCAGCAACAGTTGCCAGGGCAACCCTGGGCATGGCACTGGGCTTAAGGGGGCCTGGACCCGCCCACTTCCGCTTTGGGGGCCAGCAACAGTTGCCAGCGCAACCCTGGGCAAGGCAGGGGGCTTAAGGGCGCCTGGACCCGCCCACTTCCGCTTTGGGGGCCAGCAACAGTTGCCAGGGCAACCCTGGGCATGGCAGGGGGCTTAAGGGGGCCTGGACCCGCCCACTTCCGCTTTGGGGGCCAGCAACAGTTGCCAGGGCAACCCTGGGCATGGCAGTGGGCTTAAGGGCGCCTGGACCCGCCCACTTCCGCTTTGGGGGCCAGCAACAGTTGCCAGGGCAACCCAGGGCATGGCAGGGGGCTTAAGGGCGCCTGGACCCGCCCACTTTCGCTTTGGGGGCCAGCAACAGTTGCCAGGGCAACCCTGGGCAAGGCAGGGGGCTTAAGGGCGCCTGGACCCGCCCACTTACGCTTTGGGGGCCAGCAACAGTTGCCAGGGCAACCCTGGGCATGGCAGGGGGCTTAAGGGTGCCTGGACCCGCCCACTTCCGCTTTGGGGGCCAGCAACAGTTGCCAGGGCAACCCTGGGCATGGCAGTGGGCTTAAGGGCCCCTGGACCCGCCCACTTCCGCTTTGGGGGCCAGCAACAGTTGCCAGGGTAACCCTGGGCATGGCAGGGGGCTTAAGGGCCCCAGGACCCGCCCACTTCCGCTTTGGGGGCCAGCAACAGTTGCCAGGGCAACCCTGGGCATGGCAGTGGGCTTAAGGGCCCCTGGACCCGCCCACTTCCGCTTTGGGGGCCAGCAACAGTTGCCAGGGCAACCCTGGGCATGGCAGGGGGCTTAAGGGCGCCTGGACCCGCCCACTTCCGCTTTGGGGGCCAGCAACAGTTGCCAGGGCAACCCTGGGCAATGCAGGGGGCTTAAGGGCGCCTGGACCCGCCCACTTCCGCTTTGGGGGCCAGCAACAGTTGCCAGGGCAACCCAGGGCATGGCAGGGGGCTTAAGTGCGCCTGGACCCGCCCACTTCCGCTTTGGGGGCCAGCAACAGTTGCCAGGGCAACCCTGGGCATGGCAGGGGGCTTAAGTGCGCCTGGACCCGCCCACTTCCGCTTTGGGGGCCAGCAACAGTTGCCAGGGCAACCCTGGGCATGGCAGTGGGCTTAAGGGCGCCTGGACCCGCCCACTTCCGCTTTGGGGGCCAGCAACAGTTGCCAGGGCAACCCTGGGCAATGCAGGGGGCTTAAGGGCGCCTGGACCCGCCCACTTCCGCTTTGGGGGCCAGCAACAGTTGCCAGGGCAACCCTGGGCATGGCAGTGGGCTTAAGGGCGCCTGGACCCGCCCACTTCCGCTTTGGGGGCCAGCAACAGTTGCCAGGGCAACCCTGGGCAATGCAGGGGGCTTAAGGGCGCCTGGACCCGCCCACTTCCGCTTTGGGGGCCAGCAACAGTTGCCAGGGCAACCCTGGGCATGGCAGTGGGCTTAAGGGCGCCTGGACCCGCCCACTTCCGCTTTGGGGGCCAGCAACAGTTGCCAGGGCAACCCTTTGCAATGCAGGGGGCTTAAGGGCGCCTGGACCCGCCCACTTCCGCTTTGGGGGCCAGCAACAGTTGCCAGGGCAACCCAGGGCATGGCAGGGGGCTTAAGGGCGCCTGGACCCGCCCACTTCCGCTTTGGGGGCCAGCTACAGTTGCCAGGGCAACCCTGGGCATGGCAGGGGGCTTAAGGGCGCCTGGACCTGCCCACTTCCGCTTTGGGGACCAGCAACAGTTGCCAGGGCAACCCTGGGCATGGCAGGGGGATTAAGAGGGCCTGGACCCGCCCACTTCCGCTTTGGGGGCCAGCAACAGTTGCCAGGGCAACCCTGGGCAATGCAGGGGGCTTAAGGGCGCCTGGACCCGCCCACTTCCGCTTTGGGGGCCAGCAACAGTTGCCAGGGCAACCCAGGGCATGGCAGGGGGCTTAAGTGCGCCTGGACCCGCCCACTTCCGCTTTGGGGGCCAGCAACAGTTGCCAGGGCAACCCTGGGCAATGCAGGGGGCTTAAGGGCGCCTGGACCCGCCCACTTCCGCTTTGGGGGCCAGCAACAGTTGCCAGGGCAACCCAGGGCATGGCAGGGGGCTTAAGTGCGCCTGGACCCGCCCACTTCCGCTTTGGGGGCCAGCAACAGTTGCCAGGGCAACCCTGGGCAAGGCAGGGGGCTTAAGGGCGCCTGGACCCGCCCACTTACGCTTTGGGGGCCAGCAACAGTTGCCAGGGCAACCCTGGGCATGGCAGGGGGCTTAAGGGCGCCTGGACCCGCCCACTTCCGCTTTGGGGGCCAGCAACAGTTGCCAGGGCAACCCTGGGCATGGCAGTGGGCTTAAGGGCGCCTGGACCCGCCCACTTCCGCTTTGGGGGCCAGCAACAGTTGCCAGGGCAACCCTGGGCATGGCAGGGGCTTAAGGGCGCCTGGACCCGCCCACTTCCGCTTTGGGGGCCAGCAACAGTTGCCAGGGCAACCCTGGGCAAGGCAGGGGGCTTAAGAGCCTACTGGACCCGCCCACTTCCGCTTTGGGGGCCAGCAACAGTTGCCAGGGCAACCCTGGGCATGGCAGGGGGCTTAAGGGGGCCTGGACCCGCCCAATTCCGCTTTGGGGGCCAGCAACAGTTGCCAGGGCAACCCTGGGCATGGCAGGGGGCTTAAGGGCGCCTGGACCCGCCCACTTCCGCTTTGGGGGCCAGCAACAGTTGCCAGGGCAACCCTGGGCATGGCAGTGGGCTTAAGGGCGCCTGGACCCGCCCACTTCCGCTTTGGGGGCCAGCAACAGTTGCCAGGGCAACCCTGGGCATGGCAGTGGGCTTAAGGGCGCCAGGACCCGCCCACTTCCGTTTTGGGGGCCAGCAACAGTTGCCAGGGCAACCCTGGGCAAGGCAGGGGGCTTAAGGGCGCCTGGACCTGCCCACTTCCGCTTTGGGGGCCAGCAACAGTTGCCAGGGCAACCCTGGGCAAGGCAGTGGGCTTAAGGGCGCCTGGACCCGCCCACTTCAGCTTTGGGGGCCAGCAACAGTTGCCAGGGCAACCCTGGGCATGGCAGTGGGCTTAAAGGCGCCAGGACCCGCCCACTTCCGTTTTGGTGGCCAGCAACAGTTGCCAGGGCAACCCTGGGCAAGGCAGGGGGCTTAAGGGCGCCTGGACCTGCCCACTTTCGCTTTGGGGGCCAGCAACAGTTGCCAGGGCAACCCTGGGCAAGGCAGTGGGCTTAAGGGCGCCTGGACCCGCCCACTTCCGCTTTGGGGGCCAGCAACAGTTGCCAGGGCAACCCTGGGCATGGCAGTGGGCTTAAGGGCGCCTGGACCCGCCCACTTCCGCTTTGGGGGCCAGCAACAGTTGCCAGGGCAACCCTGGGCATGGCACTGGGCTTAAGGGGGCCTGGACCCGCCCACTTCCGCTTTGGGGGCCAGCAACAGTTGCCAGCGCAACCCTGGGCAAGGCAGGGGGCTTAAGGGCGCCTGGACCCGCCCACTTCCGCTTTGGGGGCCAGCAACAGTTGCCAGGGCAACCCTGGGCATGGCAGGGGGCTTAAGGGGGCCTGGACCCGCCCACTTCCGCTTTGGGGGCCAGCAACAGTTGCCAGGGCAACCCTGGGCATGGCAGTGGGCTTAAGGGCGCCTGGACCCGCCCACTTCCGCTTTGGGGGCCAGCAACAGTTGCCAGGGCAACCCAGGGCATGGCAGGGGGCTTAAGGGCGCCTGGACCCGCCCACTTTCGCTTTGGGGGCCAGCAACAGTTGCCAGGGCAACCCTGGGCAAGGCAGGGGGCTTAAGGGCGCCTGGACCCGCCCACTTACGCTTTGGGGGCCAGCAACAGTTGCCAGGGCAACCCTGGGCATGGCAGGGGGCTTAAGGGCGCCTGGACCCGCCCACTTCCGCTTTGGGGGCCAGCAACAGTTGCCAGGGCAACCCTGGGCATGGCAGTGGGCTTAAGGGCCCCTGGACCCGCCCACTTCCGCTTTGGGGGCCAGCAACAGTTGCCAGGGTAACCCTGGGCATGGCAGGGGGCTTAAGGGCCCCAGGACCCGCCCACTTCCGCTTTGGGGGCCAGCAACAGTTGCCAGGGCAACCCTGGGCATGGCAGTGGGCTTAAGGGCCCCTGGACCCGCCCACTTCCGCTTTGGGGGGCCAGCAACAGTTGCCAGGGCAACCCTGGGCATGGCAGGGGGCTTAAGGGCGCCTGGACCCGCCCACTTCCGCTTTGGGGGCCAGCAACAGTTGCCAGGGCAACCCTGGGCAATGCAGGGGGCTTAAGGGCGCCTGGACCCGCCCACTTCCGCTTTGGGGCCCAGCAACAGTTGCCAGGGCAACCCTGGGTATGGCAGGGGGCTTAAGGGCGCCAGGACCCGCCCACTTCCGCTTTGGGGGCCAGCAACAGTTGCCAGGGCAACCCTGGGCATGGCAGTGGGCTTAAGGGCGCCTGGACCCGCCCACTTCCGCTTTGGGGGCCAGCAACAGTTGCCAGGGCAACCCTGGGCATGGCAGGGGGCTTAAGGGCGCCTGGACCCGCCCACTTCCGCTTTGGGGGCCAGCAACAGTTGCCAGGGCAACCCTGGGCATGGCAGTGGGCTTAAGGGCGCCTGGACCCGCCCACTTCCGCTTTGGGGGCCAGCAACAGTTGCCAGGGCAACCCTGGGCAAGGCAGGGGGCTTAAGGGCCTACTGGACCCGCCCACTTCCGCTTTGGGGGCCAGCAACAGTTGCCAGGGCAACCCTGGGCATGGCAGGGGGCTTAAGGGGGCCTGGACCCGCCCACTTCCGCTTTGGGGGCCAGCAACAGTTGCCAGGGCAACCCTGGGCATGGCAGGGGGCTTAAGGGCGCCTGGACCCGCCCACTTCCGCTTTGGGGGCCAGCAACAGTTGCCAGGGCAACCCTGGGCATGGCAGTGGGCTTAAGGGCGCCTGGACCCGCCCACTTCCGCTTTGGGGGCCAGCAACAGTTGCCAGGGCAACCCTGGGCATGGCAGTGGGCTTAAGGGCGCCTGGACCCGCCCACTTCCGCTTTGGGGGCCAGCAACAGTTGCCAGGGCAACCCTGGGCAATGCAGGGGGCTTAAGGGCGCCTGGACCCGCCCACTTCCGCTTTGGGGGCCAGCAACAGATGCCAGGGCAACCCTGGGCATGGCAGTGGGCTTAAGGGCGCCTGGACCCGCCCACTTCCGCTTTGGGGGCCAGCAACAGTTGCCAGGGCAACCCAGGGCATGGCAGGGGGCTTAAGTGCGCCTGGACCCGCCCACTTCCGCTTTGGGGGCCAGCAACAGTTGCCAGGGCAACCCTGGGCAAGGCAGGGGGCTTAAGGGCGCCTGGACCCGCCCACTTACGCTTTGGGGGCCAGCAACAGTTGCCAGGGCAACCCTGGGCATGGCAGGAGGCTTAAGGGCGCCTGGACCCGCCCACTTCCGCTTTGGGGGCCAGCAACAGTTGCCAGGGCAACCCTGGGCATGGCAGTGGGCTTAAGGGCGCCTGGACCCGCCCACTTCCGCTTTGGGGGCCAGCAACAGTTGCCAGGGCAACCCTGGGCATGGCAGGGGCTTAAGGGCGCCTGGACCCGCCCACTTCCGCTTTGGGGGCCAGCAACAGTTGCCAGGGCAACCCTGGGCAAGGCAGGGGGCTTAAGGGCCTACTGGACCCGCCCAATTCCGCTTTGGGGGCCAGCAACAGTTGCCAGGGCAACCCTGGGCATGGCAGGGGGCTTAAGGGGGCCTGGACCCGCCCAATTCCGCTTTGGGGGCCAGCAACAGTTGCCAGGGCAACCCTGGGCATGGCAGGGGGCTTAAGGGGGCCTGGACCCGTCCACTTCCGCTTTGGGGGCCAGCAACAGTTGTCAGGGCAACCCTGGGCATGGCAGTGGGCTTAAGGGCGCCAGGACCCGCCCACTTCCGTTTTGGGGGCCAGCAACAGTTGCCAGGGCAACCCTGGGCAAGGCAGGGGGCTTAAGGGCGCCTGGACCCGCCCACTTCCGCTTTGGGGGCCAGCAACAGTTGCCAGGGCAACCCTGGGCAAGGCAGTGGGCTTAAGGGCGCCTGGACCCGCCCACTTCTGCTTTGGGGGCCAGCAACAGTTGCCAGGGCAACCCTGGGCATGGCAGTGGGCTTAAGGGCGCCAGGACCCGCCCACTTCCGTTTTGGGGGCCAGCAACAGTTGCCAGGGCAACCCTGGGCAAGGCAGGGGGCTTAAGGGCGCCTGGACCTGCCCACTTCCGCTTTGGGGGCCAGCAACAGTTGCCAGGGCAACCCTGGGCAAGGCAGTGGGCTTAAGGGCGCCTGGACCCGCCCACTTCCGCTTTGGGGGCCAGCAACAGTTGCCAGGGCAACCCTGGGCATGGCAGTGGGCTTAAGGGCGCCTGGACCCGCCCACTTCCGCTTTGGGGGCCAGCAACAGTTGCCAGGGCAACCCTGGGCATGGCAGTGGGCTTAAGGGCGCCTGGACCCGCCCACTTCCGCTTTGGGGGCCAGCAACAGTTGCCAGCGCAACCCTGGGCAAGGCAGGGGGCTTAAGGGCGCCTGGACCCGCCCACTTCCGCTTTGGGGGCCAGCAACAGTTGCCAGGGCAACCCTGGGCATGGCAGGGGGCTTAAGGGGGCCTGGACCCGCCCACTTCCGCTTTGGGGGCCAGCAACAGTTGCCAGGGCAACCCTGGGCATGGCAGGGGGCTTAAGGGGGCCTGGACCCGCCCACTTCCGCTTTGGGGGCCAGCAACAGTTGCCAGGGTAACCCTGGGCATGGCAGGGGGCTTAAGGGCCCCAGGACCCGCCCACTTCCGCTTTGGGGGCCAGCAACAGTTGCCAGGGCAACCCTGGGCATGGCAGGGGGATTAAGGGGGCCTGGACCCGCCCACTTCCGCTTTGGGGGCCAGCAACAGTTGCCAGGGCAACCCTGGGCATGGCAGGGGGCTTAAGGGGGCCTGGACCCGCCCACTTCCGCTTTGGGGGCCAGCAACAGTTGCCAGGGCAACCCTGGGTATGGCAGGGGGCTTAAGGGCGCCAGGACCCGCCCACTTCCGCTTTGGGGACCAGCAACAGTTGCCAGGGCAACCCTGGGCATGGCAGGGGGATTAAGGGGGCCTGGACCCGCCCACTTCCGCTTTGGGGGCCAGCAACAGTTGCCAGGGCAACCCTGGGCATGGCAGGGGGCTTAAGGGGGCCTGGACCCGCCCACTTCCGCTTTGGGGGCCAGCAACAGTTGCCAGGGCAACCCTGGGTATGACAGGGGGCTTAAGGGCGCCAGGACCCGCCCACTTCCGCTTTGGGGGCCAGCAACAGTTGCCAGGGCAACCCTGGGCATGGCAGTGGGCTTAAGGGCGCCTGGACCCGCCCACTTCCGCTTTGGGGGCCAGCAACAGTTGCCAGGGCAACCCTGGGCATGGCAGGGGGCTTAAGGGCGCCTGGACCCGCCCACTTCCGCTTTGGGGGCCAGCAACAGTTGCCAGGGCAACCCTGGGCATGGCAGGGGCTTAAGGGCGCCTGGACCCGCCCACTTCCGCTTTGGGGGCCAGCAACAGTTGCCAGGGCAACCCTGGGCAAGGCAGGGGGCTTAAGGGCCTACTGGACCCGCCCACTTCCGCTTTGGGGGCCAGCAACAGTTGCCAGGGCAACCCTGGGCATGGCAGGGGGCTTAAGGGCGCCTGGACCCGCCCACTTCCGCTTTGGGGGCCAGCAACAGTTGCCAGGGCAACCCTGGGCATGGCAGTGGGCTTAAGGGCGCCTGGACCCGCCCACTTCCGCTTTGGGGGCCAGCAACAGTTGCCAGGGCAACCCTGGGCAAGGCAGGGGGCTTAAGGGCGCCTGGACCCGCCCACTTACGCTTTGGGGGCCAGCAACAGTTGCCAGGGCAACCCTGGGCATGGCAGGGGGCTTAAGGGCGCCTGGACCCGCCCACTTCCGCTTTGGGGGCCAGCAACAGTTGCCAGGGCAACCCTGGGCATGGCAGTGGGCTTAAGGGCGCCAGGACCCGCCCACTTCCGTTTTGGGGGCCAGCAACAGTTGCCAGGGCAACCCTGGGCAAGGCAGGGGGCTTAAGGGCGCCTGGACCCGCCCACTTCCGCTTTGGGGGCCAGCAACAGTTGCCAGGGCAACCCTGGGCAAGGCAGTGGGCTTAAGGGCGCCTGGACCCGCCCACTTCTGCTTTGGGGGCCAGCAACAGTTGCCAGGGCAACCCTGGGCATGGCAGTGGGCTTAAGGGCGCCAGGACCCGCCCACTTCCGTTTTGGGGGCCAGCAACAGTTGCCAGGGCAACCCTGGGCAAGGCAGGGGGCTTAAGGGCGCCTGGACCTGCCCACTTCCGCTTTGGGGGCCAGCAACAGTTGCCAGGGCAACCCTGGGCAAGGCAGTGGGCTTAAGGGCGCCTGGACCCGCCCACTTCCGCTTTGGGGGCCAGCAACAGTTGCCAGGGCAACCCTGGGCATGGCAGTGGGCTTAAGGGCGCCTGGACCCGCCCACTTCCGCTTTGGGGGCCAGCAACAGTTGCCAGGGCAACCCTGGGCATGGCAGTGGGCTTAAGGGCGCCTGGACCCGCCCACTTCCGCTTTGGGGGCCAGCAACAGTTGCCAGCGCAACCCTGGGCAAGGCAGGGGGCTTAAGGGCGCCTGGACCCGCCCACTTCCGCTTTGGGGGCCAGCAACAGTTGCCAGGGCAACCCTGGGCATGGCAGGGGGCTTAAGGGGGCCTGGACCCGCCCACTTCCGCTTTGGGGGCCAGCAACAGTTGCCAGGGCAACCCTGGGCATGGCAGGGGGCTTAAGGGGGCCTGGACCCGCCCACTTCCGCTTTGGGGGCCAGCAACAGTTGCCAGGGTAACCCTGGGCATGGCAGGGGGATTAAGGGGGCCTGGACCCGCCCACTTCCGCTTTGGGGGCCAGCAACAGTTGCCAGGGCAACCCTGGGCATGGCAGGGGGCTTAAGGGGGCCTGGACCCGCCCACTTCCGCTTTGGGGGCCAGCAACAGTTGCCAGGGCAACCCTGGGCATGGCAGGGGCTTAAGGGCGCCTGGACCCGCCCACTTCCGCTTTGGGGGCCAGCAACAGTTGCCAGGGCAACCCTGGGCAAGGCAGGGGGCTTAAGGGCCTACTGGACCCGCCCACTTCCGCTTTGGGGGCCAGCAACAGTTGCCAGGGCAACCCTGGGCAAGGCAGGGGGCTTAAGGGCCTACTGGACCCGCCCACTTCCGCTTTGGGGGCCAGCAACAGTTGCCAGGGCAACCCTGGGCAAGGCAGGGGGCTTAAGGGCCTACTGGACCCGCCCACTTCCGCTTTGGGGGCCAGCAACAGTTGCCAGGGCAACCCTGGGCATGGCAGGGGGCTTAAGGGGGCCTGGACCCGCCCACTTCCGCTTTGGGGGCCAGCAACAGTTGCCAGGGCAACCCTGGGCATGGCAGTGGGCTTAAGGGCGCCTGGACCCGCCCACTTCCGCTTTGGGGGCCAGCAACAGTTGCCAGGGCAACCCTGGGCATGGCAGTGGGCTTAAGGGCGCCTGGACCCGCCCACTTCCGCTTTGGGGGCCAGCAACAGTTGCCAGGGCAACCCTGGGCATGGCCGGGGGCTTAAAGGCGCCTGGACCCGCCCACTTCCGCTTTGGGGGCCAGCAACAGTTGTCAGGGCAACCCTGGGCATGGCAGTGGGCTTAAGGGCGCCAGGACCCGCCCACTTCCGTTTTGGGGGCCAGCAACAGTTGCCAGGGCAACCCTGGGCAAGGCAGGGGGCTTAAGGGCGCCTGGACCTGCCCACTTCCGCTTTGGGGGCCAGCAACAGTTGCCAGGGCAACCCTGGGCAAGGCAGTGGGCTTAAGGGCGCCTGGACCCGCCCACTTCCGCTTTGGGGGCCAGCAACAGTTGCCAGGGCAACCCTGGGCATGGCAGTGGGCTTAAGGGCGCCTGGACCCGCCCACTTCCGCTTTGGGGGCCAGCAACAGTTGCCAAGGCAACCCTGGGCATGGCAGTGGGCTTAAGGGCGCCTGGACCCGCCCACTTCCGCTTTGGGGGCCAGCAACAGTTGCCAGCGCAACCCTGGGCAAGGCAGGGGGCTTAAGGGGGCCTGGACCCGCCCACTTCCGCTTTGGGGACCAGCAACAGTTGCCAGGGCAACCCTGGGCATGGCAGGGGGATTAAGGGGGCCTGGACCCGCCCACTTCCGCTTTGGGGACCAGCAACAGTTGCCAGGGCAACCCTGGGCATGGCAGGGGGATTAAGGGGGCCTGGACCCGCCCACTTCCGCTTTGGGGGCCAGCAACAGTTGCCAGGGCAACCCTGGGCATGGCAGGGGGCTTAAGGGGGCCTGGACCCGCCCACTTCCGCTTTGGGGACCAGCAACAGTTGCCAGGGCAACCCTGGGCATGGCAGGGGGATTAAGGGGGCCTGGACCCGCCCACTTCCGCTTTGGGGGCCAGCAACAGTTGCCAGGGCAACCCTGGGCATGGCAGGGGGCTTAAGGGGGCCTGGACCCGCCCACTTCCGCTTTGGGGGCCAGCAACAGTTGCCAGGGCAACCCTGGGCATGGCAGGGGCTTAAGGGCGCCTGGACCCGCCCACTTCCGCTTTGGGGGCCAGCAACAGTTGCCAGGGCAACCCTGGGCAAGGCAGGGGGCTTAAGGGCCTACTGGACCCGCCCACTTCCGCTTTGGGGGCCAGCAACAGTTGCCAGGGCAACCCTGGGCAAGGCAGGGGGCTTAAGGGCCTACTGGACCCGCCCACTTCCGCTTTGGGGGCCAGCAACAGTTGCCAGGGCAACCCTGGGCATGGCAGGGGGCTTAAGGGGGCCTGGACCCGCCCACTTCCGCTTTGGGGGCCAGCAACAGTTGCCAGGGCAACCCTGGGCATGGCAGGGGGCTTAAGGGCGCCTGGACCCGCCCACTTCCGCTTTGGGGGCCAGCAACAGTTGCCAGGGCAACCCTGGGCATGGAAGTGGGCTTAAGAGCGCCTGGACCCGCCCACTTCCGCTTTGGGGGCCAGCAACAGTTGCCAGGGCAACCCTGGGCATGGCAGGGGGCTTAAGGGCGCCTGGACCCGCCCACTTCCGCTTTGGGGGCCAGCAACAGTTGCCAGGGCAACCCTGGGCATGGAAGTGGGCTTAAGAGCGCCTGGACCCGCCCACTTCCGCTTTGGGGGCCAGCAACAGTTGCCAGGGCAACCCTGGGCATGGCAGTGGGATTAAGGGCGCCTGGACCCGCCCACTTCCGCTTTGGGGGCCAGCAACAGTTGCCAGCGCAACCCTGGGCATGGCAGGGGGCTTAAGGGCGCCTGGACCCGCCCACTTCCGCTTTGGGGGCCAGCAACAGTTGCCAGGGCAACCCTGGGCATGGCCGGGGGCTTAAAGGCGCTTGGACCCGCCCACTTCCGCTTTGGGGGCCAGCAACAGTTGTCAGGGCAACCCTGGGCATGGCAGTGGGCTTAAGGGCGCCAGGACCCGCCCACTTCCGTTTTGGGGGCCAGCAACAGTTGCCAGGGCAACCCTGGGCAAGGCAGGGGGCTTAAGGGCGCCTGGACCTGCCCACTTCCGCTTTGGGGGCCAGCAACAGTTGCCAGGGCAACCCTGGGCAAGGCAGTGGGCTTAAGGGCGCCTGGACCCGCCCACTTCCGCTTTGGGGGCCAGCAACAGTTGCCAGGGCAACCCTGGGTATGACAGGGGGCTTAAGGGCGCCAGGACCCGCCCACTTCCGCTTTGGGGGCCAGCAACAGTTGCCAGGGCAACCCTGGGCATGGCAGTGGGCTTAAGGGCGCCTGGACCCGCCCACTTCCGCTTTGGGGGCCAGCAACAGTTGCCAGGGCAACCCTGGGCATGGCAGGGGGCTTAAGGGCGCCTGGACCCGCCCACTTCCGCTTTGGGGGCCAGCAACAGTTGCCAGGGCAACCCTGGGCATGGCAGGGGCTTAAGGGCGCCTGGACCCGCCCACTTCCGCTTTGGGGGCCAGCAACAGTTGCCAGGGCAACCCTGGGCAAGGCAGGGGGCTTAAGGGCCTACTGGACCCGCCCACTTCCGCTTTGGGGGCCAGCAACAGTTGCCAGGGCAACCCTGGGCATGGCAGGGGGCTTAAGGGGGCCTGGACCCGCCCACTTCCGCTTTGGGGGCCAGCAACAGTTGCCAGGGCAACCCTGGGCATGGCAGGGGGCTTAAGGGCGCCTGGACCCGCCCACTTCCGCTTTGGGGGCCAGCAACAGTTGCCAGGGCAACCCAGGGCATGGCAGGGGGCTTAAGTGCGCCTGGACCCGCCCACTTCCGCTTTGGGGGCCAGCAACAGTTGCCAGGGCAACCCTGGGCAAGGCAGGGGGCTTAAGGGCGCCTGGACCCGCCCACTTACGCTTTGGGGGCCAGCAACAGTTGCCAGGGCAACCCTGGGCATGGCAGGGGGCTTAAGGGCGCCTGGACCCGCCCACTTCCGCTTTGGGGGCCAGCAACAGTTGCCAGGGCAACCCTGGGCATGGCAGGGGGCTTAAGGGCGCCTGGACCCGCCCACTTCCGCTTTGGGGGCCAGCAACAGTTGCCAGGGCAACCCAGGGCATGGCAGGGGGCTTAAGTGCGCCTGGACCCGCCCACTTCCGCTTTGGGGGCCAGCAACAGTTGCCAGGGCAACCCTGGGCAAGGCAGGGGGCTTAAGGGCGCCTGGACCCGCCCACTTACGCTTTGGGGGCCAGCAACAGTTGCCAGGGCAACCCTGGGCATGGCAGGGGGCTTAAGGGCGCCTGGACCCGCCCACTTCCGCTTTGGGGGCCAGCAACAGTTGCCAGGGCAACCCTGGGCATGGCAGGGGGCTTAAGGGCGCCTGGACCCGCCCACTTCCGCTTTGGGGGCCAGCAACAGTTGCCAGGGCAACCCTGGGCATGGCAGTGGGCTTAAGGGCGCCTGGACCCGCCCACTTCCGCTTTGGGGGCCAGCAACAGTTGCCAGGGCAACCCTGGGCAAGGCAGGGGGCTTAAGGGCGCCTGGACCCGCCCACTTACGCTTTGGGGGCCAGCAACAGTTGCCAGGGCAACCCTGGGCATGGCAGGGGGCTTAAGGGCGCCTGGACCCGCCCACTTCCGCTTTGGGGGCCAGCAACAGTTGCCAGGGCAACCCTGGGCATGGCAGTGGGCTTAAGGGCGCCAGGACCCGCCCACTTCCGTTTTGGGGGCCAGCAACAGTTGCCAGGGCAACCCTGGGCAAGGCAGGGGGCTTAAGGGCGCCTGGACCCGCCCACTTCCGCTTTGGGGGCCAGCAACAGTTGCCAGGGCAACCCTGGGCAAGGCAGTGGGCTTAAGGGCGCCTGGACCCGCCCACTTCTGCTTTGGGGGCCAGCAACAGTTGCCAGGGCAACCCTGGGCATGGCAGTGGGCTTAAGGGCGCCAGGACCCGCCCACTTCCGTTTTGGGGGCCAGCAACAGTTGCCAGGGCAACCCTGGGCAAGGCAGGGGGCTTAAGGGCGCCTGGACCTGCCCACTTCCGCTTTGGGGGCCAGCAACAGTTGCCAGGGCAACCCTGGGCAAGGCAGTGGGCTTAAGGGCGCCTGGACCCGCCCACTTCCGCTTTGGGGGCCAGCAACAGTTGCCAGGGCAACCCTGGGCATGGCAGTGGGCTTAAGGGCGCCTGGACCCGCCCACTTCCGCTTTGGGGGCCAGCAACAGTTGCCAGGGCAACCCTGGGCATGGCAGTGGGCTTAAGGGCGCCTGGACCCGCCCACTTCCGCTTTGGGGGCCAGCAACAGTTGCCAGCGCAACCCTGGGCAAGGCAGGGGGCTTAAGGGCGCCTGGACCCGCCCACTTCCGCTTTGGGGGCCAGCAACAGTTGCCAGGGCAACCCTGGGCATGGCAGGGGGCTTAAGGGGGCCTGGACCCGCCCACTTCCGCTTTGGGGGCCAGCAACAGTTGCCAGGGCAACCCTGGGCATGGCAGGGGGCTTAAGGGGGCCTGGACCCGCCCACTTCCGCTTTGGGGGCCAGCAACAGTTGCCAGGGTAACCCTGGGCATGGCAGGGGGATTAAGGGGGCCTGGACCCGCCCACTTCCGCTTTGGGGGCCAGCAACAGTTGCCAGGGCAACCCTGGGCATGGCAGGGGGCTTAAGGGGGCCTGGACCCGCCCACTTCCGCTTTGGGGGCCAGCAACAGTTGCCAGGGCAACCCTGGGCATGGCAGGGGCTTAAGGGCGCCTGGACCCGCCCACTTCCGCTTTGGGGGCCAGCAACAGTTGCCAGGGCAACCCTGGGCAAGGCAGGGGGCTTAAGGGCCTACTGGACCCGCCCACTTCCGCTTTGGGGGCCAGCAACAGTTGCCAGGGCAACCCTGGGCAAGGCAGGGGGCTTAAGGGCCTACTGGACCCGCCCACTTCCGCTTTGGGGGCCAGCAACAGTTGCCAGGGCAACCCTGGGCATGGCAGGGGGCTTAAGGGGGCCTGGACCCGCCCACTTCCGCTTTGGGGGCCAGCAACAGTTGCCAGGGCAACCCTGGGCATGGCAGTGGGCTTAAGGGCGCCTGGACCCGCCCACTTCCGCTTTGGGGGCCAGCAACAGTTGCCAGGGCAACCCTGGGCATGGCAGTGGGCTTAAGGGCGCCTGGACCCGCCCACTTCCGCTTTGGGGGCCAGCAACAGTTGCCAGGGCAACCCTGGGCATGGCCGGGGGCTTAAAGGCGCCTGGACCCGCCCACTTCCGCTTTGGGGGCCAGCAACAGTTGTCAGGGCAACCCTGGGCATGGCAGTGGGCTTAAGGGCGCCAGGACCCGCCCACTTCCGTTTTGGGGGCCAGCAACAGTTGCCAGGGCAACCCTGGGCAAGGCAGGGGGCTTAAGGGCGCCTGGACCTGCCCACTTCCGCTTTGGGGGCCAGCAACAGTTGCCAGGGCAACCCTGGGCAAGGCAGTGGGCTTAAGGGCGCCTGGACCCGCCCACTTCCGCTTTGGGGGCCAGCAACAGTTGCCAGGGCAACCCTGGGCATGGCAGTGGGCTTAAGGGCGCCTGGACCCGCCCACTTCCGCTTTGGGGGCCAGCAACAGTTGCCAAGGCAACCCTGGGCATGGCAGTGGGCTTAAGGGCGCCTGGACCCGCCCACTTCCGCTTTGGGGGCCAGCAACAGTTGCCAGCGCAACCCTGGGCAAGGCAGGGGGCTTAAGGGGGCCTGGACCCGCCCACTTCCGCTTTGGGGACCAGCAACAGTTGCCAGGGCAACCCTGGGCATGGCAGGGGGATTAAGGGGGCCTGGACCCGCCCACTTCCGCTTTGGGGACCAGCAACAGTTGCCATGGCAACCCTGGGCATGGCAGGGGGATTAAGGGGGCCTGGACCCGCCCACTTCCGCTTTGGGGGCCAGCAACAGTTGCCAGGGCAACCCTGGGCATGGCAGGGGGCTTAAGGGGGCCTGGACCCGCCCACTTCCGCTTTGGGGACCAGCAACAGTTGCCAGGGCAACCCTGGGCATGGCAGGGGGATTAAGGGGGCCTGGACCCGCCCACTTCCGCTTTGGGGGCCAGCAACAGTTGCCAGGGCAACCCTGGGCATGGCAGGGGGCTTAAGGGGGCCTGGACCCGCCCACTTCCGCTTTGGGGGCCAGCAACAGTTGCCAGGGCAACCCTGGGCATGGCAGGGGCTTAAGGGCGCCTGGACCCGCCCACTTCCGCTTTGGGGGCCAGCAACAGTTGCCAGGGCAACCCTGGGCAAGGCAGGGGGCTTAAGGGCCTACTGGACCCGCCCACTTCCGCTTTGGGGGCCAGCAACAGTTGCCAGGGCAACCCTGGGCAAGGCAGGGGGCTTAAGGGCCTACTGGACCCGCCCACTTCCGCTTTGGGGGCCAGCAACAGTTGCCAGGGCAACCCTGGGCATGGCAGGGGGCTTAAGGGGGCCTGGACCCGCCCACTTCCGCTTTGGGGGCCAGCAACAGTTGCCAGGGCAACCCTGGGCATGGCAGGGGGCTTAAGGGCGCCTGGACCCGCCCACTTCCGCTTTGGGGGCCAGCAACAGTTGCCAGGGCAACCCTGGGCATGGAAGTGGGCTTAAGAGCGCCTGGACCCGCCCACTTCCGCTTTGGGGGCCAGCAACAGTTGCCAGGGCAACCCTGGGCATGGCAGGGGGCTTAAGGGCGCCTGGACCCGCCCACTTCCGCTTTGGGGGCCAGCAACAGTTGCCAGGGCAACCCTGGGCATGGAAGTGGGCTTAAGAGCGCCTGGACCCGCCCACTTCCGCTTTGGGGGCCAGCAACAGTTGCCAGGGCAACCCTGGGCATGGCAGTGGGATTAAGGGCGCCTGGACCCGCCCACTTCCGCTTTGGGGGCCAGCAACAGTTGCCAGCGCAACCCTGGGCATGGCAGGGGGCTTAAGGGCGCCTGGACCCGCCCACTTCCGTTTTGGGGGCCAGCAACAGTTGCCAGGGCAACCCTGGGCATGGCAGGGGGATTAAGGGGGCCTGGACCCGCCCACTTCCGCTTTGGGGGCCAGCAACAGTTGCCAGGGCAACCCTGGGCATGGCAGGGGGCTTAAGGGGGCCTGGACCCGCCCACTTCCGCTTTGGGGGCCAGCAACAGTTGCCAGGGCAACCCTGGGCATGGCAGGGGCTTAAGGGCGCCTGGACCCGCCCACTTCCGCTTTGGGGGCCAGCAACAGTTGCCAGGGCAACCCTGGGCAAGGCAGGGGGCTTAAGGGCCTACTGGACCCGCCCACTTCCGCTTTGGGGGCCAGCAACAGTTGCCAGGGCAACCCTGGGCAAGGCAGGGGGCTTAAGGGCCTACTGGACCCGCCCACTTCCGCTTTGGGGGCCAGCAACAGTTGCCAGGGCAACCCTGGGCATGGCAGGGGGCTTAAGGGGGCCTGGACCCGCCCACTTCCGCTTTGGGGGCCAGCAACAGTTGCCAGGGCAACCCTGGGCATGGCAGGGGGCTTAAGGGCGCCTGGACCCGCCCACTTCCGCTTTGGGGGCCAGCAACAGTTGCCAGGGCAACCCTGGGCATGGAAGTGGGCTTAAGAGCGCCTGGACCCGCCCACTTCCGCTTTGGGGGCCAGCAACAGTTGCCAGGGCAACCCTGGGCATGGCAGTGGGCTTAAGGGCGCCTGGACCCGCCCACTTCCGCTTTGGGGGCCAGCAACAGTTGCCAGGGCAACCCTGGGCATGGCAGTGGGCTTAAGGGCGCCTGGACCCGCCCACTTCCGCTTTGGGGGCCAGCAACAGTTGCCAGGGCAACCCTGGGCATGGCCGGGGGCTTAAAGGCGCCTGGACCCGCCCACTTCCGCTTTGGGGGCCAGCAACAGTTGTCAGGGCAACCCTGGGCATGGCAGTGGGCTTAAGGGCGCCAGGACCCGCCCACTTCCGTTTTGGGGGCCAGCAACAGTTGCCAGGGCAACCCTGGGCAAGGCAGGGGGCTTAAGGGCGCCTGGACCTGCCCACTTCCGCTTTGGGGGCCAGCAACAGTTGCCAGGGCAACCCTGGGCAAGGCAGTGGGCTTAAGGGCGCCTGGACCCGCCCACTTCCGCTTTGGGGGCCAGCAACAGTTGCCAGGGCAACCCTGGGCATGGCAGTGGGCTTAAGGGCGCCTGGACCCGCCCACTTCCGCTTTGGGGGCCAGCAACAGTTGCCAAGGCAACCCTGGGCATGGCAGTGGGCTTAAGGGCGCCTGGACCCGCCCACTTCCGCTTTGGGGGCCAGCAACAGTTGCCAGCGCAACCCTGGGCAAGGCAGGGGGCTTAAGGGGGCCTGGACCCGCCCACTTCCGCTTTGGGGACCAGCAACAGTTGCCAGGGCAACCCTGGGCATGGCAGGGGGATTAAGGGGGCCTGGACCCGCCCACTTCCGCTTTGGGGACCAGCAACAGTTGCCAGGGCAACCCTGGGCATGGCAGGGGGATTAAGGGGGCCTGGACCCGCCCACTTCCGCTTTGGGGGCCAGCAACAGTTGCCAGGGCAACCCTGGGCATGGCAGGGGGCTTAAGGGGGCCTGGACCCGCCCACTTCCGCTTTGGGGACCAGCAACAGTTGCCAGGGCAACCCTGGGCATGGCAGGGGGATTAAGGGGGCCTGGACCCGCCCACTTCCGCTTTGGGGGCCAGCAACAGTTGCCAGGGCAACCCTGGGCATGGCAGGGGGCTTAAGGGGGCCTGGACCCGCCCACTTCCGCTTTGGGGGCCAGCAACAGTTGCCAGGGCAACCCTGGGCATGGCAGGGGCTTAAGGGCGCCTGGACCCGCCCACTTCCGCTTTGGGGGCCAGCAACAGTTGCCAGGGCAACCCTGGGCAAGGCAGGGGGCTTAAGGGCCTACTGGACCCGCCCACTTCCGCTTTGGGGGCCAGCAACAGTTGCCAGGGCAACCCTGGGCAAGGCAGGGGGCTTAAGGGCCTACTGGACCCGCCCACTTCCGCTTTGGGGGCCAGCAACAGTTGCCAGGGCAACCCTGGGCATGGCAGGGGGCTTAAGGGGGCCTGGACCCGCCCACTTCCGCTTTGGGGGCCAGCAACAGTTGCCAGGGCAACCCTGGGCATGGCAGGGGGCTTAAGGGCGCCTGGACCCGCCCACTTCCGCTTTGGGGGCCAGCAACAGTTGCCAGGGCAACCCTGGGCATGGAAGTGGGCTTAAGAGCGCCTGGACCCGCCCACTTCCGCTTTGGGGGCCAGCAACAGCCAGGGCAACCCTGGGCATGGCAGTGGGCTTAAGGGCGCCTGGACCCGCCCACTTCCGCTTTGGGGGCCAGCAACAGTTGCCAGGGCAACCCTGGGCAATGCAGGGGGCTTAAGGGCGCCTGGACCCGCCCACTTCCGCTTTGGGGGCCAGCAACAGTTGCCAGGGCAACCCAGGGCATGGCAGGGGGCTTAAGTGCGCCTGGACCCGCCCACTTCCGCTTTGGGGGCCAGCAACAGTTGCCAGGGCAACCCTGGGCAATGCAGGGGGCTTAAGGGCGCCTGGACCCGCCCACTTCCGCTTTGGGGGCCAGCAACAGTTGCCAGGGCAACCCAGGGCATGGCAGGGGGCTTAAGTGCGCCTGGACCCGCCCACTTCCGCTTTGGGGGCCAGCAACAGTTGCCAGGGCAACCCTGGGCAAGGCAGGGGGCTTAAGGGCGCCTGGACCCGCCCACTTACGCTTTGGGGGCCAGCAACAGTTGCCAGGGCAACCCTGGGCATGGCAGGGGGCTTAAGGGCGCCTGGACCCGCCCACTTCCGCTTTGGGGGCCAGCAACAGTTGCCAGGGCAACCCTGGGCATGGCAGTGGGCTTAAGGGCGCCTGGACCCGCCCACTTCCGCTTTGGGGGCCAGCAACAGTTGCCAGGGCAACCCTGGGCATGGCAGGGGCTTAAGGGCGCCTGGACCCGCCCACTTCCGCTTTGGGGGCCAGCAACAGTTGCCAGGGCAACCCTGGGCAAGGCAGGGGGCTTAAGAGCCTACTGGACCCGCCCACTTCCGCTTTGGGGGCCAGCAACAGTTGCCAGGGCAACCCTGGGCATGGCAGGGGGCTTAAGGGGGCCTGGACCCGCCCAATTCCGCTTTGGGGGCCAGCAACAGTTGCCAGGGCAACCCTGGGCATGGCAGGGGGCTTAAGGGCGCCTGGACCCGCCCACTTCCGCTTTGGGGGCCAGCAACAGTTGCCAGGGCAACCCTGGGCATGGCAGTGGGCTTAAGGGCGCCTGGACCCGCCCACTTCCGCTTTGGGGGCCAGCAACAGTTGCCAGGGCAACCCTGGGCATGGCAGTGGGCTTAAGGGCGCCAGGACCCGCCCACTTCCGTTTTGGGGGCCAGCAACAGTTGCCAGGGCAACCCTGGGCAAGGCAGGGGGCTTAAGGGCGCCTGGACCTGCCCACTTCCGCTTTGGGGGCCAGCAACAGTTGCCAGGGCAACCCTGGGCAAGGCAGTGGGCTTAAGGGCGCCTGGACCCGCCCACTTCAGCTTTGGGGGCCAGCAACAGTTGCCAGGGCAACCCTGGGCATGGCAGTGGGCTTAAAGGCGCCAGGACCCGCCCACTTCCGTTTTGGTGGCCAGCAACAGTTGCCAGGGCAACCCTGGGCAAGGCAGGGGGCTTAAGGGCGCCTGGACCTGCCCACTTTCGCTTTGGGGGCCAGCAACAGTTGCCAGGGCAACCCTGGGCAAGGCAGTGGGCTTAAGGGCGCCTGGACCCGCCCACTTCCGCTTTGGGGGCCAGCAACAGTTGCCAGGGCAACCCTGGGCATGGCAGTGGGCTTAAGGGCGCCTGGACCCGCCCACTTCCGCTTTGGGGGCCAGCAACAGTTGCCAGGGCAACCCTGGGCATGGCAGTGGGCTTAAGGGCGCCTGGACCCGCCCACTTCCGCTTTGGGGGCCAGCAACAGTTGCCAGGGCAACCCAGGGCATGGCAGGGGGCTTAAGGGCGCCTGGACCCGCCCACTTTCGCTTTGGGGGCCAGCAACAGTTGCCAGGGCAACCCTGGGCAAGGCAGGGGGCTTAAGGGCGCCTGGACCCGCCCACTTACGCTTTGGGGGCCAGCAACAGTTGCCAGGGCAACCCTGGGCATGGCAGGGGGCTTAAGGGCGCCTGGACCCGCCCACTTCCGCTTTGGGGGCCAGCAACAGTTGCCAGGGCAACCCTGGGCATGGCAGTGGGCTTAAGGGCCCCTGGACCCGCCCACTTCCGCTTTGGGGGCCAGCAACAGTTGCCAGGGTAACCCTGGGCATGGCAGGGGGCTTAAGGGCCCCAGGACCCGCCCACTTCCGCTTTGGGGGCCAGCAACAGTTGCCAGGGCAACCCTGGGCATGGCAGGGGGATTAAGGGGGCCTGGACCCGCCCACTTCCGCTTTGGGGGCCAGCAACAGTTGCCAGGGCAACCCTGGGCATGGCACTGGGCTTAAGGGCCCCTGGACCCGCCCACTTCCGCTTTGGGGGCCAGCAACAGTTGCCAGGGCAACCCTGGGCATGGCAGGGGGCTTAAGGGGGCCTGGACCCGCCCACTTCCGCTTTGGGGGCCAGCAACAGTTGCCAGGGCAACCCTGGGCATGGCAGGGGGCTTAAGGGCGCCTGGACCCGCCCACTTCCGCTTTGGGGGCCAGCAACAGTTGCCAGGGCAACCCTGGGCATGGCAGTGGGCTTAAGGGCGCCTGGACCCGCCCACTTCCGCTTTGGGGGCCAGCAACAGTTGCCAGGGCAACCCTGGGCATGGCAGTGGGCTTAAGGGCGCCTGGACCCGCCCACTTCCGCTTTGGGGGCCAGCAACAGTTGCCAGGGCAACCCTGGGCAATGCAGGGGGCTTAAGGGCGCCTGGACCCGCCCACTTCCGCTTTGGGGGCCAGCAACAGTTGCCAGGGCAACCCTGGGCATGGCAGTGGGCTTAAGGGCGCCTGGACCCGCCCACTTCCGCTTTGGGGGCCAGCAACAGTTGCCAGGGCAACCCTTTGCAATGCAGGGGGCTTAAGGGCGCCTGGACCCGCCCACTTCCGCTTTGGGGGCCAGCAACAGTTGCCAGGGCAACCCAGGGCATGGCAGGGGGCTTAAGGGCGCCTGGACCCGCCCACTTCCGCTTTGGGGGCCAGCTACAGTTGCCAGGGCAACCCTGGGCATGGCAGGGGGCTTAAGGGCGCCTGGACCTGCCCACTTCCGCTTTGGGGACCAGCAACAGTTGCCAGGGCAACCCTGGGCATGGCAGGGGGATTAAGGGGGCCTGGACCCGCCCACTTCCGCTTTGGGGGCCAGCAACAGTTGCCAGGGCAACCCTGGGCAATGCAGGGGGCTTAAGGGCGCCTGGACCCGCCCACTTCCGCTTTGGGGGCCAGCAACAGTTGCCAGGGCAACCCAGGGCATGGCAGGGGGCTTAAGTGCGCCTGGACCCGCCCACTTCCGCTTTGGGGGCCAGCAGCAGTTGCCAGGGCAACCCTGGGCAATGCAGGGGGCTTAAGGGCGCCTGGACCCGCCCACTTCCGCTTTGGGGGCCAGCAACAGTTGCCAGGGCAACCCAGGGCATGGCAGGGGGCTTAAGTGCGCCTGGACCCGCCCACTTCCGCTTTGGGGGCCAGCAACAGTTGCCAGGGCAACCCTGGGCAAGGCAGGGGGCTTAAGGGCGCCTGGACCCGCCCACTTACGCTTTGGGGGCCAGCAACAGTTGCCAGGGCAACCCTGGGCATGGCAGGGGGCTTAAGGGCGCCTGGACCCGCCCACTTCCGCTTTGGGGGCCAGCAACAGTTGCCAGGGCAACCCTGGGCATGGCAGTGGGCTTAAGGGCGCCTGGACCCGCCCACTTCCGCTTTGGGGGCCAGCAACAGTTGCCAGGGCAACCCTGGGCATGGCAGGGGCTTAAGGGCGCCTGGACCCGCCCACTTCCGCTTTGGGGGCCAGCAACAGTTGCCAGGGCAACCCTGGGCAAGGCAGGGGGCTTAAGAGCCTACTGGACCCGCCCACTTCCGCTTTGGGGGCCAGCAACAGTTGCCAGGGCAACCCTGGGCATGGCAGGGGGCTTAAGGGGGCCTGGACCCGCCCAATTCCGCTTTGGGGGCCAGCAACAGTTGCCAGGGCAACCCTGGGCATGGCAGGGGGCTTAAGGGCGCCTGGACCCGCCCACTTCCGCTTTGGGGGCCAGCAACAGTTGCCAGGGCAACCCTGGGCATGGCAGTGGGCTTAAGGGCGCCTGGACCCGCCCACTTCCGCTTTGGGGGCCAGCAACAGTTGCCAGGGCAACCCTGGGCATGGCAGTGGGCTTAAGGGCGCCAGGACCCGCCCACTTCCGTTTTGGGGGCCAGCAACAGTTGCCAGGGCAACCCTGGGCAAGGCAGGGGGCTTAAGGGCGCCTGGACCTGCCCACTTCCGCTTTGGGGGCCAGCAACAGTTGCCAGGGCAACCCTGGGCAAGGCAGTGGGCTTAAGGGCGCCTGGACCCGCCCACTTCAGCTTTGGGGGCCAGCAACAGTTGCCAGGGCAACCCTGGGCATGGCAGTGGGCTTAAAGGCGCCAGGACCCGCCCACTTCCGTTTTGGTGGCCAGCAACAGTTGCCAGGGCAACCCTGGGCAAGGCAGGGGGCTTAAGGGCGCCTGGACCTGCCCACTTTCGCTTTGGGGGCCAGCAACAGTTGCCAGGGCAACCCTGGGCAAGGCAGTGGGCTTAAGGGCGCCTGGACCCGCCCACTTCCGCTTTGGGGGCCAGCAACAGTTGCCAGGGCAACCCTGGGCATGGCAGTGGGCTTAAGGGCGCCTGGACCCGCCCACTTCCGCTTTGGGGGCCAGCAACAGTTGCCAGGGCAACCCTGGGCATGGCACTGGGCTTAAGGGGGCCTGGACCCGCCCACTTCCGCTTTGGGGGCCAGCAACAGTTGCCAGCGCAACCCTGGGCAAGGCAGGGGGCTTAAGGGCGCCTGGACCCGCCCACTTCCGCTTTGGGGGCCAGCAACAGTTGCCAGGGCAACCCTGGGCATGGCAGGGGGCTTAAGGGGGCCTGGACCCGCCCACTTCCGCTTTGGGGGCCAGCAACAGTTGCCAGGGCAACCCTGGGCATGGCAGTGGGCTTAAGGGCGCCTGGACCCGCCCACTTCCGCTTTGGGGGCCAGCAACAGTTGCCAGGGCAACCCAGGGCATGGCAGGGGGCTTAAGGGCGCCTGGACCCGCCCACTTTCGCTTTGGGGGCCAGCAACAGTTGCCAGGGCAACCCTGGGCAAGGCAGGGGGCTTAAGGGCGCCTGGACCCGCCCACTTACGCTTTGGGGGCCAGCAACAGTTGCCAGGGCAACCCTGGGCATGGCAGGGGGCTTAAGGGCGCCTGGACCCGCCCACTTCCGCTTTGGGGGCCAGCAACAGTTGCCAGGGCAACCCTGGGCATGGCAGTGGGCTTAAGGGCCCCTGGACCCGCCCACTTCCGCTTTGGGGGCCAGCAACAGTTGCCAGGGTAACCCTGGGCATGGCAGGGGGCTTAAGGGCCCCAGGACCCGCCCACTTCCGCTTTGGGGGCCAGCAACAGTTGCCAGGGCAACCCTGGGCATGGCAGGGGGATTAAGGGGGCCTGGACCCGCCCACTTCCGCTTTGGGGGCCAGCAACAGTTGCCAGGGCAACCCTGGGCATGGCACTGGGCTTAAGGGCCCCTGGACCCGCCCACTTCCGCTTTGGGGGCCAGCAACAGTTGCCAGGGCAACCCTGGGCATGGCAGGGGGCTTAAGGGGGCCTGGACCCGCCCACTTCCGCTTTGGGGGCCAGCAACAGTTGCCAGGGCAACCCTGGGCATGGCAGGGGGCTTAAGGGCGCCTGGACCCGCCCACTTCCGCTTTGGGGGCCAGCAACAGTTGCCAGGGCAACCCTGGGCAATGCAGGGGGCTTAAGGGCGCCTGGACCCGCCCACTTCCGCTTTGGGGGCCAGCAACAGTTGCCAGGGCAACCCAGGGCATGGCAGGGGGCTTAAGTGCGCCTGGACCCGCCCACTTCCGCTTTGGGGGCCAGCAACAGTTGCCAGGGCAACCCTGGGCAATGCAGGGGGCTTAAGGGCGCCTGGACCCGCCCACTTCCGCTTTGGGGGCCAGCAACAGTTGCCAGGGCAACCCAGGGCATGGCAGGGGGCTTAAGTGCGCCTGGACCCGCCCACTTCCGCTTTGGGGGCCAGCAACAGTTGCCAGGGCAACCCTGGGCAAGGCAGGGGGCTTAAGGGCGCCTGGACCCGCCCACTTACGCTTTGGGGGCCAGCAACAGTTGCCAGGGCAACCCTGGGCATGGCAGGGGGCTTAAGGGCGCCTGGACCCGCCCACTTCCGCTTTGGGGGCCAGCAACAGTTGCCAGGGCAACCCTGGGCATGGCAGTGGGCTTAAGGGCGCCTGGACCCGCCCACTTCCGCTTTGGGGGCCAGCAACAGTTGCCAGGGCAACCCTGGGCATGGCAGGGGCTTAAGGGCGCCTGGACCCGCCCACTTCCGCTTTGGGGGCCAGCAACAGTTGCCAGGGCAACCCTGGGCAAGGCAGGGGGCTTAAGAGCCTACTGGACCCGCCCACTTCCGCTTTGGGGGCCAGCAACAGTTGCCAGGGCAACCCTGGGCATGGCAGGGGGCTTAAGGGGGCCTGGACCCGCCCAATTCCGCTTTGGGGGCCAGCAACAGTTGCCAGGGCAACCCTGGGCATGGCAGGGGGCTTAAGGGCGCCTGGACCCGCCCACTTCCGCTTTGGGGGCCAGCAACAGTTGCCAGGGCAACCCTGGGCATGGCAGTGGGCTTAAGGGCGCCTGGACCCGCCCACTTCCGCTTTGGGGGCCAGCAACAGTTGCCAGGGCAACCCTGGGCATGGCAGTGGGCTTAAGGGCGCCAGGACCCGCCCACTTCCGTTTTGGGGGCCAGCAACAGTTGCCAGGGCAACCCTGGGCAAGGCAGGGGGCTTAAGGGCGCCTGGACCTGCCCACTTCCGCTTTGGGGGCCAGCAACAGTTGCCAGGGCAACCCTGGGCAAGGCAGTGGGCTTAAGGGCGCCTGGACCCGCCCACTTCAGCTTTGGGGGCCAGCAACAGTTGCCAGGGCAACCCTGGGCATGGCAGTGGGCTTAAAGGCGCCAGGACCCGCCCACTTCCGTTTTGGTGGCCAGCAACAGTTGCCAGGGCAACCCTGGGCAAGGCAGGGGGCTTAAGGGCGCCTGGACCTGCCCACTTTCGCTTTGGGGGCCAGCAACAGTTGCCAGGGCAACCCTGGGCAAGGCAGTGGGCTTAAGGGCGCCTGGACCCGCCCACTTCCGCTTTGGGGGCCAGCAACAGTTGCCAGGGCAACCCTGGGCATGGCAGTGGGCTTAAGGGCGCCTGGACCCGCCCACTTCCGCTTTGGGGGCCAGCAACAGTTGCCAGGGCAACCCTGGGCATGGCACTGGGCTTAAGGGGGCCTGGACCCGCCCACTTCCGCTTTGGGGGCCAGCAACAGTTGCCAGCGCAACCCTGGGCAAGGCAGGGGGCTTAAGGGCGCCTGGACCCGCCCACTTCCGCTTTGGGGGCCAGCAACAGTTGCCAGGGCAACCCTGGGCATGGCAGGGGGCTTAAGGGGGCCTGGACCCGCCCACTTCCGCTTTGGGGGCCAGCAACAGTTGCCAGGGCAACCCTGGGCATGGCAGTGGGCTTAAGGGCGCCTGGACCCGCCCACTTCCGCTTTGGGGGCCAGCAACAGTTGCCAGGGCAACCCAGGGCATGGCAGTGGGCTTAAGGGCGCCTGGACCCGCCCACTTTCGCTTTGGGGGCCAGCAACAGTTGCCAGGGCAACCCTGGGCAAGGCAGGGGGCTTAAGGGCGCCTGGACCCGCCCACTTACGCTTTGGGGGCCAGCAACAGTTGCCAGGGCAACCCTGGGCATGGCAGGGGGCTTAAGGGCGCCTGGACCCGCCCACTTCCGCTTTGGGGGCCAGCAACAGTTGCCAGGGCAACCCTGGGCATGGCAGTGGGCTTAAGGGCCCCTGGACCCGCCCACTTCCGCTTTGGGGGCCAGCAACAGTTGCCAGGGTAACCCTGGGCATGGCAGGGGGCTTAAGGGCCCCAGAACCCGCCCACTTCCGCTTTGGGGGCCAGCAACAGTTGCCAGGGCAACCCTGGGCATGGCAGGGGGATTAAGGGGGCCTGGACCCGCCCACTTCCGCTTTGGGGGCCAGCAACAGTTGCCAGGGCAACCCTGGGCATGGCACTGGGCTTAAGGGCCCCTGGACCCGCCCACTTCCGCTTTGGGGGCCAGCAACAGTTGCCAGGGCAACCCTGGGCATGGCAGGGGGCTTAAGGGGGCCTGGACCCGCCCACTTCCGCTTTGGGGGCCAGCAACAGTTGCCAGGGCAACCCTGGGCATGGCAGGGGGCTTAAGGGCGCCTGGACCCGCCCACTTCCGCTTTGGGGGCCAGCAACAGTTGCCAGGGCAACCCTGGGCATGGCAGTGGGCTTAAGGGCGCCTGGACCCGCCCACTTCCGCTTTGGGGGCCAGCAACAGTTGCCAGGGCAACCCTGGGCATGGCAGTGGGCTTAAGGGCGCCTGGACCCGCCCACTTCCGCTTTGGGGGCCAGCAACAGTTGCCAGGGCAACCCTTTGCAATGCAGGGGGCTTAAGGGCGCCTGGACCCGCCCACTTCCGCTTTGGGGGCCAGCAACAGTTGCCAGGGCAACCCAGGGCATGGCAGGGGGCTTAAGGGCGCCTGGACCCGCCCACTTCCGCTTTGGGGGCCAGCTACAGTTGCCAGGGCAACCCTGGGCATGGCAGGGGGCTTAAGGGCGCCTGGACCTGCCCACTTCCGCTTTGGGGACCAGCAACAGTTGCCAGGGCAACCCTGGGCATGGCAGGGGGATTAAGGGGGCCTGGACCCGCCCACTTCCGCTTTGGGGGCCAGCAACAGTTGCCAGGGCAACCCTGGGCAATGCAGGGGGCTTAAGGGCGCCTGGACCCGCCCACTTCCGCTTTGGGGGCCAGCAACAGTTGCCAGGGCAACCCAGGGCATGGCAGGGGGCTTAAGTGCGCCTGGACCCGCCCACTTCCGCTTTGGGGGCCAGCAACAGTTGCCAGGGCAACCCTGGGCAATGCAGGGGGCTTAAGGGCGCCTGGACCCGCCCACTTCCGCTTTGGGGGCCAGCAACAGTTGCCAGGGCAACCCAGGGCATGGCAGGGGGCTTAAGTGCGCCTGGACCCGCCCACTTCCGCTTTGGGGGCCAGCAACAGTTGCCAGGGCAACCCTGGGCAAGGCAGGGGGCTTAAGGGCGCCTGGACCCGCCCACTTACGCTTTGGGGGCCAGCAACAGTTGCCAGGGCAACCCTGGGCATGGCAGGGGGCTTAAGGGCGCCTGGACCCGCCCACTTCCGCTTTGGGGGCCAGCAACAGTTGCCAGGGCAACCCTGGGCATGGCAGTGGGCTTAAGGGCGCCTGGACCCGCCCACTTCCGCTTTGGGGGCCAGCAACAGTTGCCAGGGCAACCCTGGGCATGGCAGGGGCTTAAGGGCGCCTGGACCCGCCCACTTCCGCTTTGGGGGCCAGCAACAGTTGCCAGGGCAACCCTGGGCAAGGCAGGGGGCTTAAGAGCCTACTGGACCCGCCCACTTCCGCTTTGGGGGCCAGCAACAGTTGCCAGGGCAACCCAGGGCATGGCAGGGGGCTTAAGGGGGCCTGGACCCGCCCAATTCCGCTTTGGGGGCCAGCAACAGTTGCCAGGGCAACCCTGGGCATGGCAGGGGGCTTAAGGGCGCCTGGACCCGCCCACTTCCGCTTTGGGGGCCAGCAACAGTTGCCAGGGCAACCCTGGGCATGGCAGTGGGCTTAAGGGCGCCTGGACCCGCCCACTTCCGCTTTGGGGGCCAGCAACAGTTGCCAGGGCAACCCTGGGCATGGCAGTGGGCTTAAGGGCGCCAGGACCCGCCCACTTCCGTTTTGGGGGCCAGCAACAGTTGCCAGGGCAACCCTGGGCAAGGCAGGGGGCTTAAGGGCGCCTGGACCTGCCCACTTCCGCTTTGGGGGCCAGCAACAGTTGCCAGGGCAACCCTGGGCAAGGCAGTGGGCTTAAGGGCGCCTGGACCCGCCCACTTCAGCTTTGGGGGCCAGCAACAGTTGCCAGGGCAACCCTGGGCATGGCAGTGGGCTTAAAGGCGCCAGGACCCGCCCACTTCCGTTTTGGTGGCCAGCAACAGTTGCCAGGGCAACCCTGGGCAAGGCAGGGGGCTTAAGGGCGCCTGGACCTGCCCACTTTCGCTTTGGGGGCCAGCAACAGTTGCCAGGGCAACCCTGGGCAAGGCAGTGGGCTTAAGGGCGCCTGGACCCGCCCACTTCCGCTTTGGGGGCCAGCAACAGTTGCCAGGGCAACCCTGGGCATGGCAGTGGGCTTAAGGGCGCCTGGACCCGCCCACTTCCGCTTTGGGGGCCAGCAACAGTTGCCAGGGCAACCCTGGGCATGGCACTGGGCTTAAGGGGGCCTGGACCCGCCCACTTCCGCTTTGGGGGCCAGCAACAGTTGCCAGCGCAACCCTGGGCAAGGCAGGGGGCTTAAGGGCGCCTGGACCCGCCCACTTCCGCTTTGGGGGCCAGCAACAGTTGCCAGGGCAACCCTGGGCATGGCAGGGGGCTTAAGGGGGCCTGGACCCGCCCACTTCCGCTTTGGGGGCCAGCAACAGTTGCCAGGGCAACCCTGGGCATGGCAGTGGGCTTAAGGGCGCCTGGACCCGCCCACTTCCGCTTTGGGGGCCAGCAACAGTTGCCAGGGCAACCCAGGGCATGGCAGGGGGCTTAAGGGCGCCTGGACCCGCCCACTTTCGCTTTGGGGGCCAGCAACAGTTGCCAGGGCAACCCTGGGCAAGGCAGGGGGCTTAAGGGCGCCTGGACCCGCCCACTTACGCTTTGGGGGCCAGCAACAGTTGCCAGGGCAACCCTGGGCATGGCAGGGGGCTTAAGGGCGCCTGGACCCGCCCACTTCCGCTTTGGGGGCCAGCAACAGTTGCCAGGGCAACCCTGGGCATGGCAGTGGGCTTAAGGGCCCCTGGACCCGCCCACTTCCGCTTTGGGGGCCAGCAACAGTTGCCAGGGTAACCCTGGGCATGGCAGGGGGCTTAAGGGCCCCAGGACCCGCCCACTTCCGCTTTGGGGGCCAGCAACAGTTGCCAGGGCAACCCTGGGCATGGCAGGGGGATTAAGGGGGCCTGGACCCGCCCACTTCCGCTTTGGGGGCCAGCAACAGTTGCCAGGGCAACCCTGGGCATGGCACTGGGCTTAAGGGCCCCTGGACCCGCCCACTTCCGCTTTGGGGGCCAGCAACAGTTGCCAGGGCAACCCTGGGCATGGCAGGGGGCTTAAGGGGGCCTGGACCCGCCCACTTCCGCTTTGGGGGCCAGCAACAGTTGCCAGGGCAACCCTGGGCATGGCAGGGGGCTTAAGGGCGCCTGGACCCGCCCACTTCCGCTTTGGGGGCCAGCAACAGTTGCCAGGGCAACCCTGGGCATGGCAGTGGGCTTAAGGGCGCCTGGACCCGCCCACTTCCGCTTTGGGGGCCAGCAACAGTTGCCAGGGCAACCCTGGGCATGGCAGTGGGCTTAAGGGCGCCTGGACCCGCCCACTTCCGCTTTGGGGGCCAGCAACAGTTGCCAGGGCAACCCTGGGCAATGCAGGGGGCTTAAGGGCGCCTGGACCCGCCCACTTCCGCTTTGGGGGCCAGCAACAGTTGCCAGGGCAACCCTGGGCATGGCAGTGGGCTTAAGGGCGCCTGGACCCGCCCACTTCCGCTTTGGGGGCCAGCAACAGTTGCCAGGGCAACCCTGGGCAATGCAGGGGGCTTAAGGGCGCCTGGACCCGCCCACTTCCGCTTTGGGGGCCAGCAACAGTTGCCAGGGCAACCCTGGGCATGGCAGTGGGCTTAAGGGCGCCTGGACCCGCCCACTTCCGCTTTGGGGGCCAGCAACAGTTGCCAGGGCAACCCTGGGCAATGCAGGGGGCTTAAGGGCGCCTGGACCCGCCCACTTCCGCTTTGGGGGCCAGCAACAGTTGCCAGGGCAACCCAGGGCATGGCAGGGGGCTTAAGGGCGCCTGGACCCGCCCACTTCCGCTTTGGGGGCCAGCTACAGTTGCCAGGGCAACCCTGGGCATGGCAGGGGGCTTAAGGGCGCCTGGACCTGCCCACTTCCGCTTTGGGGACCAGCAACAGTTGCCAGGGCAACCCTGGGCATGGCAGGGGGATTAAGGGGGCCTGGACCCGCCCACTTCCGCTTTGGGGGCCAGCAACAGTTGCCAGGGCAACCCTGGGCATGGCAGGGGGCTTAAGGGGGCCTGGACCCGCCCACTTCCGCTTTGGGGGCCAGCAACAGTTGCCAGGGCAACCCTGGGCATGGCAGGGGCTTAAGGGCGCCTGGACCCGCCCACTTCCGCTTTGGGGGCCAGCAACAGTTGCCAGGGCAACCCTGGGCAAGGCAGGGGGCTTAAGGGCCTACTGGACCCGCCCACTTCCGCTTTGGGGGCCAGCAACAGTTGCCAGGGCAACCCTGGGCAAGGCAGGGGCTTAAGGGCCTACTGGACCCGCCCACTTCCGCTTTGGGGGCCAGCAACAGTTGCCAGGGCAACCCTGGGCATGGCAGGGGGCTTAAGGGGGCCTGGACCCGCCCACTTCCGCTTTGGGGGCCAGCAACAGTTGCCAGGGCAACCCTGGGCATGGCAGGGGGCTTAAGGGCGCCTGGACCCGCCCACTTCCGCTTTGGGGGCCAGCAACAGTTGCCAGGGCAACCCTGGGCATGGCAGTGGGCTTAAGGGCGCCTGGACCCGCCCACTTCCGCTTTGGGGGCCAGCAACAGTTACCAGGGCAACCCTGGGCATGGCAGGGGGCTTAAGGGCGCCTGGACCCGCCCACTTCCGCTTTGGGGGCCAGCAACAGTTGCCAGGGCAACCCTGGGCAAGGCAGGGGGCTTAAGGGCCTACTGGACCCGCCCACTTCCGCTTTGGGGGCCAGCAACAGTTGCCAGGGCAACCCTGGGCATGGCAGGGGGCTTAAGGGGCCCCAGGACCCGCCCACTTCCGCTTTGGGGGCCAGCAACAGTTGCCAGGGCAACCCTGGGCATGGCAGTGGGCTTAAGGGCGCCTGGACCCGCCCACTTCCGCTTTGGGGGCCAGCAACAGTTGTTAGGGCAACCCTGGGCATGGCCGGGGCTTAAAGGCGCCTGGACCCGCCCACTTCCGCTTTGGGGGCCAGCAACAGTTGTCAGGGCAACCCTGGGCATGGCAGTGGGCTTAAGGGCGCCAGGACCCGCCCACTTCCGTTTTGGGGGCCAGCAACAGTTGCCAGGGCAACCCTGGGCAAGGCAGGGGCTTAAGGGCGCCTGGACCTGCCCACTTCCGCTTTGGGGGCCAGCAACAGTTGCCAGGGCAACCCTGGGCAAGGCAGTGGGCTTAAGGGCGCCTGGACCCGCCCACTTCCGCTTTGGGGGCCAGCAACAGTTGCCAGGGCAACCCTGGGCATGGCAGTGGGCTTAAGGGCGCCAGGACCCGCCCACTTCCGTTTTGGGGGCCAGCAACAGTTGCCAGGGCAACCCTGGGCAAGGCAGGGGGCTTAAGGGCGCCTGGACCTGCCCACTTCCGCTTTGGGGGCCAGCAACAGTTGCCAGGGCAACCCTGGGCAAGGCAGTGGGCTTAAGGGCGCCTGGACCCGCCCACTTCCGCTTTGGGGGCCAGCAACAGTTGCCAGGGCAACCCTGGGCATGGCAGTGGGCTTAAGGGCGCCAGGACCCGCCCACTTCCGTTTTGGTGGCCAGCAACAGTTGCCAGGGCAACCCTGGGCAAGGCAGGGGGCTTAAGGGCGCCTGGACCTGCCCACTTTCGCTTTGGGGGCCAGCAACAGTTGCCAGGGCAACCCTGGGCAAGGCAGTGGGCTTAAGGGCGCCTGGACCCGCCCACTTCCGCTTTGGGGGCCAGCAACAGTTGCCAGGGCAACCCTGGGCATGGCACTGGGCTTAAGGGGGCCTGGACCCGCCCACTTCCGCTTTGGGGGCCAGCAACAGTTGCCAGCGCAACCCTGGGCAAGGCAGGGGGGCTTAAGGGGGCCTGGACCCGCCCACTTCCGCTTTGGGGGCCAGCAACAGTTGCCAGGGCAACCCTGGGCATGGCAGTGGGCTTAAGGGCGCCTGGACCCGCCCACTCCGCTTTGGGGGCCAGCAACAGTTGCCAGGGCAACCCAGGGCATGGCAGGGGGCTTAAGGGCGCCTGGACCCGCCCACTTTCGCTTTGGGGGCCAGCAACAGTTGCCAGGGCAACCCTGGGCAAGGCAGGGGGCTTAAGGGCGCCTGGACCCGCCCACTTACGCTTTGGGGCCAGCAACAGTTGCCAGGGCAACCCTGGGCATGGCAGGGGGCTTAAGGGCGCCTGGACCCGCCCACTTCCGCTTTGGGGGCCAGCAACAGTTGCCAGGGCAACCCTGGGCATGGCAGTGGGCTTAAGGGCGCCTGGACCCGCCCACTTCCGCTTTGGGGCCAGCAACAGTTGCCAGGGCAACCCTGGGCATGGCAGTGGGCTTAAGGGCGCCTGGACCCGCCCACTTCCGCTTTGGGGGCCAGCAACAGTTGCCAGGGCAACCCTGGGCATGGCCGGGGGCTTAAAGGCGCCTGGACCCGCCACTTCCGCTTTGGGGGCCAGCAACAGTTGTCAGGGCAACCCTGGGCATGGCAGTGGGCTTAAGGGCGCAAGGACCCGCCCACTTCCGTTTTGGGGGCCAGCAACAGTTGCCAGGGCAACCCTGGGCAAGGCAGGGGGCTTAAGGGCGCCTGGACCTGCCCACTTCCGCTTTGGGGGCCAGCAACAGTTGCCAGGGCAACCCTGGGCAAGGCAGTGGGCTTAAGGGCGCCTGGACCCGCCCACTTCCGCTTTGGGGGCCAGCAACAGTTGCCAGGGCAACCCTGGGCATGGCAGTGGGCTTAAGGGCGCCAGGACCCGCCCACTTCCGTTTTGGGGCCAGCAACAGTTGCCAGGGCAACCCTGGGCAAGGCAGGGGCTTAAGGGCGCCTGGACCTGCCCACTTCCGCTTTGGGGGCCAGCAACAGTTGCCAGGGCAACCCTGGGCAAGGCAGTGGGCTTAAGGGCGCCTGGACCCGCCCACTTCCGCTTTGGGGGCCAGCAACAGTTGCCAGGCAACCCTGGGCATGGCAGTGGGCTTAAGGGCGCCAGGACCCGCCCACTTCCGTTTTGGTGGCCAGCAACAGTTGCCAGGGCAACCCTGGGCAAGGCAGGGGGCTTAAGGGCGCCTGGACCTGCCCACTTTCGCTTTGGGGGCCAGCAACAGTTGCCAGGGCAACCCAGGGCAAGGCAGTGGCCTTAAGGGCGCCTGGACCCGCCCACTTCCTCTTTGGGGGCCAGCAACAGTTGCCAGGGCAACCCTGGGCATGGCACTGGGCTTAAGGGGGCCTGGACCCGCCCACTTCCGCTTTGGGGCCAGCAACAGTTGCCAGCGCAACCCTGGGCAAGGCAGGGGGCTTAAGGGGGCCTGGACCCGCCCACTTCCGCTTTGGGGGCCAGCAACAGTTGCCAGGGCAACCCTGGGCATGGCAGTGGGCTTAAGGGCGCCTGGACCCGCCCACTTCCGCTTTGGGGGCCAGCAACAGTTGCCAGGGCAACCCAGGGCATGGCAGGGGGCCTTAAGGGCGCCTGGACCCGCCCACTTTCGCTTTGGGGGCCAGCAACAGTTGCCAGGGCAACCCTGGGCAAGGCAGGGGGCTTAAGGGCGCCTGGACCCGCCCACTTACGCTTTGGGGGCCAGCAACAGTTGCCAGGGCAACCCTGGGCATGGCAGGGGGCTTAAGGGCGCCTGGACCCGCCCACTTCCGCTTTGGGGGCCAGCAACAGTTGCCAGGGCAACCCTGGGCATGGCAGTGGGCTTAAGGGCCCCTGGACCCGCCCACTTCCGCTTTGGGGGCCAGCAACAGTTGCCAGGGTAACCCTGGGCATGGCAGGGGGCTTAAGGGCCCCAGGACCCGCCCACTTCCGCTTTGGGGGCCAGCAACAGTTGCCAGGGCAACCCTGGGCATGGCAGGGGGATTAAGGGGGCATGGACCCGCCCACTTCCGCTTTGGGGGCCAGCAACAGTTGCCAGGGCAACCCTGGGCATGGCAGGGGGCTTAAGGGGGCCTGGACCCGCCCACTTCCCGCTTTGGGGGCCAGCAACAGTTGCCAGGGCAACCCTGGGTATGGCAGGGGGCTTAAGGGCGCCAGGACCCGCCCACTTCCGCTTTGGGGACCAGCAACAGTTGCCAGGGCAACCCTGGGCATGGCAGGGGGATTAAGGGGGCCTGGACCCGCCCACTTCCGCTTTGGGGGCCAGCAACAGTTGCCAGGGCAACCCTGGGCATGGCAGGGGCTTAAGGGGGCCTGGACCCGCCCACTTCCGCTTTGGGGGCCAGCAACAGTTGCCAGGGCAACCCTGGGTATGGCAGGGGGCTTAAGGGCGCCAGGACCCGCCCACTTCCGCTTTGGGGGCCAGCAACAGTTGCCAGGGCAACCCTGGGCATGGCAGTGGGCTTAAGGGCGCCTGGACCCGCCCACTTCCGCTTTGGGGGCCAGCAACAGTTGCCAGGGCAACCCTGGGCATGGCAGGGGGCTTAAGGGCGCCTGGACCCGCCCACTTCCGCTTTGGGGGCCAGCAACAGTTGCCAGGGCAACCCTGGGCATGGCAGGGGCTTAAGGGCGCCTGGACCCGCCCACTTCCGCTTTGGGGGCCAGCAACAGTTGCCAGGGCAACCCTGGGCAAGGCAGGGGGCTTAAGGGCCTACTGGACCCGCCCACTTCCGCTTTGGGGGCCAGCAACAGTTGCCAGGGCAACCCTGGGCATGGCAGGGGGCTTAAGGGGCCTGGACCCGCCCACTTCCGCTTTGGGGGCCAGCAACAGTTGCCAGGGCAACCCTGGGCATGGCAGGGGGCTTAAGGGCGCCTGGACCCGCCCACTTCCGCTTTGGGGGCCAGCAACAGTTGCCAGGGCAACCCTGGGCATGGCAGTGGGCTTAAGGGCGCCTGGACCCGCCCACTTCCGCTTTGGGGGCCAGCAACAGTTGCCAGGGCAACCCTGGGCATGGCAGTGGGCTTAAGGGCGCCTGGACCCGCCCACTTCCGCTTTGGGGGCCAGCAACAGTTGCCAGGGCAACCCTGGGCAATGCAGGGGGCTTAAGGGCGCCTGGACCCGCCCACTTCCGCTTTGGGGGCCAGCAACAGATGCCAGGGCAACCCTGGGCATGGCAGTGGGCTTAAGGGCGCCTGGACCCGCCCACTTCCGCTTTGGGGGCCAGCAACAGTTGCCAGGGCAACCCAGGGCATGGCAGGGGGCTTAAGTGCGCCTGGACCCGCCCACTTCCGCTTTGGGGGCCAGCAACAGTTGCCAGGGCAACCCTGGGCAAGGCAGGGGGCTTAAGGGCGCCTGGACCCGCCCACTTCCGCTTTGGGGGCCAGCAACAGTTGCCAGGGCAACCCTGGGCAAGGCAGGGGGCTTAAGGGCGCCTGGACCCGCCCACTTACGCTTTGGGGGCCAGCAACAGTTGCCAGGGCAACCCTGGGCATGGCAGGGGGCTTAAGGGCGCCTGGACCCGCCCACTTCCGCTTTGGGGGCCAGCAACAGTTGCCAGGGCAACCCTGGGCATGGCAGTGGGCTTAAGGGCGCCTGGACCCGCCCACTTCCGCTTTGGGGGCCAGCAACAGTTGCCAGGGCAACCCTGGGCATGGCAGGGGCTTAAGGGCGCCTGGACCCGCCCACTTCCGCTTTGGGGGCCAGCAACAGTTGCCAGGGCAACCCTGGGCAAGGCAGGGGGCTTAAGGGCCTACTGGACCCGCCCAATTCCGCTTTGGGGGCCAGCAACAGTTGCCAGGGCAACCCTGGGCATGGCAGGGGGCTTAAGGGGGCCTGGACCCGCCCAATTCCGCTTTGGGGGCCAGCAACAGTTGCCAGGGCAACCCTGGGCATGGCAGGGGGCTTAAGGGGGCCTGGACCCGTCCACTTCCGCTTTGGGGGCCAGCAACAGTTGTCAGGGCAACCCTGGGCATGGCAGTGGGCTTAAGGGCGCCAGGACCCGCCCACTTCCGTTTTGGGGGCCAGCAACAGTTGCCAGGGCAACCCTGGGCAAGGCAGGGGGCTTAAGGGCGCCTGGACCCGCCCACTTCCGCTTTGGGGGCCAGCAACAGTTGCCAGGGCAACCCTGGGCAAGGCAGTGGGCTTAAGGGCGCCTGGACCCGCCCACTTCCGCTTTGGGGGCCAGCAACAGTTGCCAGGGCAACCCAGGGCATGGCAGGGGGCTTAAGGGCGCCTGGACCCGCCCACTTTCGCTTTGGGGGCCAGCAACAGTTGCCAGGGCAACCCTGGGCAAGGCAGGGGGCTTAAGGGCGCCTGGACCCGCCCACTTACGCTTTGGGGGCCAGCAACAGTTGCCAGGGCAACCCTGGGCATGGCAGGGGGCTTAAGGGCGCCTGGACCCGCCCACTTCCGCTTTGGGGGCCAGCAACAGTTGCCAGGGCAACCCTGGGCATGGCAGTGGGCTTAAGGGCCCCTGGACCCGCCCACTTCCGCTTTGGGGGCCAGCAACAGTTGCCAGGGCAACCCTGGGCATGGCAGTGGGCTTAAGGGCGCCTGGACCCGCCCACTTCCGCTTTGGGGGCCAGCAACAGTTGCCAGGGCAACCCTGGGTATGGCAGGGGGCTTAAGGGCGCCAGGACCCGCCCACTTCCGCTTTGGGGACCAGCAACAGTTGCCAGGGCAACCCTGGGCATGGCAGGGGGATTAAGGGGGCCTGGACCCGCCCACTTCCGCTTTGGGGGCCAGCAACAGTTGCCAGGGCAACCCTGGGCATGGCAGGGGGCTTAAGGGGGCCTGGACCCGCCCCACTTCCGCTTTGGGGGCCAGCAACAGTTGCCAGGGCAACCCTGGGTATGGCAGGGGGCTTAAGGGCGCCAGGACCCGCCCACTTCCGCTTTGGGGGCCAGCAACAGTTGCCAGGGCAACCCTGGGCATGGCAGTGGGCTTAAGGGCGCCTGGACCCGCCCACTTCCGCTTTGGGGGCCAGCAACAGTTGCCAGGGCAACCCTGGGCATGGCAGGGGGCTTAAGGGCGCCTGGACCCGCCCACTTCCGCTTTGGGGGCCAGCAACAGTTGCCAGGCAACCCTGGGCATGGCAGTGGGCTTAAGGGCGCCTGGACCCGCCCACTTCCGCTTTGGGGGCCAGCAACAGTTGCCAGGGCAACCCTGGGCAATGCAGGGGGCTTAAGGGCGCCTGGACCCGCCCACTTCCGCTTTGGGGGCCAGCAACAGATGCCAGGGCAACCCTGGGCATGGCAGTGGGCTTAAGGGCGCCTGGACCCGCCCACTTCCGCTTTGGGGGCCCAGCAACAGTTGCCAGGGCAACCCAGGCATGGCAGGGGCTTAAGTGCGCCTGGACCCGCCCACTTCCGCTTTGGGGGCCAGCAACAGTTGCCAGGGCAACCCTGGGCAAGGCAGGGGGGCTTAAGGGCGCCTGGACCCGCCCACTTACGCTTTGGGGGCCAGCAACAGTTGCCAGGGCAACCCTGGGCATGGCAGGGGCTTAAGGGCGCCTGGACCCGCCCACTTCCGCTTTGGGGGCCAGCAACAGTTGCCAGGGCAACCCTGGGCATGGCAGTGGGCTTAAGGGCGCCTGGACCCGCCCACTTCCGCTTTGGGGGCCAGCAACAGTTGCCAGGGCAACCCTGGGCATGGCAGGGGCTTAAGGGCGCCTGGACCCGCCCACTTCCGCTTTGGGGGCCAGCAACAGTTGCCAGGGCAACCCTGGGCAAGGCAGGGGGCTTAAGGGCCTACTGGACCCGCCCAATTCCGCTTTGGGGCCAGCAACAGTTGCCAGGGCAACCCTGGGCATGGCAGGGGCTTAAGGGGGCCTGGACCCGCCCAATTCCGCTTTGGGGGCCAGCAACAGTTGCCAGGGCAACCCTGGGCATGGCAGGGGGCTTAAGGGGGCCTGGACCCGTCCACTTCCGCTTTGGGGGCCAGCAACAGTTGTCAGGGCAACCCTGGGCATGGCAGTGGGCTTAAGGGCGCCAGGACCCGCCCACTTCCGTTTTGGGGGCCAGCAACAGTTGCCAGGGCAACCCTGGGCAAGGCAGGGGGCTTAAGGGCGCCTGGACCCGCCCACTTCCGCTTTGGGGGCCAGCAACAGTTGCCAGGGCAACCCTGGGCAAGGCAGTGGGCTTAAGGGCGCCTGGACCCGCCCACTTCCGCTTTGGGGCCAGCAACAGTTGCCAGGGCAACCCAGGGCATGGCAGGGGGCTTAAGGGCGCCTGGACCCGCCCACTTTCGCTTTGGGGGCCAGCAACAGTTGCCAGGGCAACCCTGGGCATGGCAGTGGGCTTAAGGGCGCCTGGACCCGCCCACTTCCGCTTTGGGGGCCAGCAACAGTTGCCAGGGCAACCCTGGGCATGGCAGGGGGCTTAAGGGCGCCTGGACCCGCCCCACTTCCGCTTTGGGGGCCAGCAACAGTTGCCAGGGCAACCCTGGGCATGGCAGTGGGCTTAAGGGCGCCTGGACCCGCCCACTTCCGCTTTGGGGGCCAGCAACAGTTGCCAGGGCAACCCTGGGCAAGGCAGTGGGCTTAAGGGCGCCTGGACCCGCCCACTTCTGCTTTGGGGGCCAGCAACAGTTGCCAGGGCAACCCTGGGCATGGCAGTGGGCTTAAGGGCGCCAGGACCCGCCCACTTCCGTTTTGGGGGCCAGCAACAGTTGCCAGGGCAACCCTGGGCAAGGCAGGGGGCTTAAGGGCGCCTGGACCTGCCCACTTCCGCTTTGGGGGCCAGCAACAGTTGCCAGGGCAACCCTGGGCAAGGCAGTGGGCTTAAGGGCGCCTGGACCCGCCCACTTCCGCTTTGGGGGCCAGCAACAGTTGCCAGGGCAACCCTGGGCATGGCAGTGGGCTTAAGGGCGCCTGGACCCGCCCACTTCCGCTTTGGGGGCCAGCAACAGTTGCCAGGGCAACCCTGGGCATGGCAGTGGGCTTAAGGGCGCCTGGACCCGCCCACTTCCGCTTTGGGGGCCAGCAACAGTTGCCAGCGCAACCCTGGGCAAGGCAGGGGGCTTAAGGGCGCCTGGACCCGCCCACTTCCGCTTTGGGGGCCAGCAACAGTTGCCAGGGCAACCCTGGGCATGGCAGGGGGCTTAAGGGGGCCTGGACCCGCCCACTTCCGCTTTGGTGGCCAGCAACAGTTGCCAGGGCAACCCTGGGCATGGCAGGGGGCTTAAGGGGGCCTGGACCCGCCCACTTCCGCTTTGGGGGCCAGCAACAGTTGCCAGGGTAACCCTGGGCATGGCAGGGGGGATTAAGGGGGCCTGGACCCGCCCACTTCCGCTTTGGGGGCCAGCAACAGTTGCCAGGGCAACCCTGAGCATGGCAGGGGGCTTAAGGGGGCCTGGACCCGCCCACTTCCGCTTTGGGGGCCAGCAACAGTTGCCAGGGCAACCCTGGGCATGGCAGGGGCTTAAGGGCGCCTGGACCCGCCCACTTCCGCTTTGGGGGCCAGCAACAGTTGCCAGGGCAACCCTGGGCAAGGCAGGGGGCTTAAGGGCCTACTGGACCCGCCCACTTCCGCTTTGGGGGCCAGCAACAGTTGCCAGGGCAACCCTGGGCAAGGCAGGGGGCTTAAGGGCCTACTGGACCCGCCCACTTCCGCTTTGGGGGCCAGCAACAGTTGCCAGGGCAACCCTGGGCATGGCAGGGGGCTTAAGGGGGCCTGGACCCGCCCACTTCCGCTTTGGGGGCCAGCAACAGTTGCCAGGGCAACCCTGGGCATGGCAGGGGGCTTAAGGGCGCCTGGACCCGCCCACTTCCGCTTTGGGGGCCAGCAACAGTTGCCAGGGCAACCCTGGGCATGGCAGTGGGCTTAAGGGCCCCTGGACCCGCCCACTTCCGCTTTGGGGGCCAGCAACAGTTGCCAGGGCAACCCTGGGCATGGCAGGGGGCTTAAGGGCCCCAGGACCCGCCCACTTCCGCTTTGGGGGCCAGCAACAGTTGCCAGGGCAACCCTGGGCATGGCAGGGGGATTAAGGGGGCCTGGACCCGCCCACTTCCGCTTTGGGGGCCAGCAACAGTTGCCAGGGCAACCCTGGGCAAGGCAGGGGGCTTAAGGCCTACTGGACCCGCCCACTTCCGCTTTGGGGGCCAGCAACAGTTGCCAGGGCAACCCTGGGCATGGCAGGGGGCTTAAGGGGGCCTGGACCTGCCCACTTCCGCTTTGGGGGCCAGCAACAGTTGCCAGGGCAACCCTGGGCATGGCAGGGGGCTTAAGGGCGCCTGGACCCGCCCACTTCCGCTTTGGGGGCCAGCAACAGTTGCCAGGGCAACCCTGGGCATGGCAGTGGGCTTAAGGGCGCCTGGACAAGCCCACTTCCGCTTTGGGGGCCAGCAACAGTTGCCAGGGCAACCCTGGGCATGGCAGTGGGCTTAAGGGCGCCTGGACCCGCCCACTTCCGCTTTGGGGGCCAGCAACAGTTGCCAGGGCAACCCTGGGCATGGCCGGGGGCTTAAAGGCGCCTGGACCCGCCCACTTCCGCTTTGGGGGCCAGCAACAGTTGTCAGGGCAACCCTGGGCATGGCAGTGGGCTTAAGGGCGCCAGGACCCGCCCACTTCCGTTTTGGGGGCCAGCAACAGTTGCCAGGGCAACCCTGGGCAAGGCAGGGGGCTTAAGGGCGCCTGGACCTGCCCACTTCCGCTTTGGGGGCCAGCAACAGTTGCCAGGGCAACCCTGGGCAAGGCAGTGGGCTTAAGGGCGCCTGGACCCGCCCACTTCCGCTTTGGGGGCCAGCAACAGTTGCCAGGGCAACCCTGGGCATGGCAGTGGGCTTAAGGGCGCCTGGACCCGCCCACTTCCGCTTTGGGGGCCAGCAACAGTTGCCAAGGCAACCCTGGGCATGGCAGTGGGCTTAAGGGCGCCTGGACCCGCCCACTTCCGCTTTGGGGGCCAGCAACAGTTGCCAGCGCAACCCTGGGCAAGGCAGGGGGCTTAAGGGGGCCTGGACCCGCCCACTTCCGCTTTGGGGACCAGCAACAGTTGCCAGGGCAACCCTGGGCATGGCAGGGGGATTAAGGGGGCCTGGACCCGCCCACTTCCGCTTTGGGGACCAGCAACAGTTGCCAGGGCAACCCTGGGCATGGCAGGGGGATTAAGGGGGCCTGGACCCGCCCACTTCCGCTTTGGGGGCCAGCAACAGTTGCCAGGGCAACCCTGGGCATGGCAGGGGGCTTAAGGGGGCCTGGACCCGCCCACTTCCGCTTTGGGGACCAGCAACAGTTGCCAGGGCAACCCTGGGCATGGCAGGGGGATTAAGGGGGCCTGGACCCGCCCACTTCCGCTTTGGGGACCAGCAACAGTTGCCAGGGCAACCCTGGGCATGGCAGGGGGCTTAAGGGCGCCTGGACCCGCCCACTTCCGCTTTGGGGGCCAGCAACAGTTGCCAGGGCAACCCTGGGCATGGCAGTGGGCTTAAGGGCCCCTGGACCCGCCCACTTCCGCTTTGGGGGCCAGCAACAGTTGCCAGGGTAACCCTGGGCATGGCAGGGGGCTTAAGGGCCCCAGGACCCGCCCACTTCCGCTTTGGGGGCCAGCAACAGTTGCCAGGGCAACCCTGGGCATGGCAGGGGGATTAAGGGGGCCTGGACCCGCCCACTTCCGCTTTGGGGGCCAGCAACAGTTGCCAGGGCAACCCTGGGCATGGCAGGGGGCTTAAGGGGGCCTGGACCCGCCCACTTCCGCTTTGGGGGCCAGCAACAGTTGCCAGGGCAACCCTGGGTATGGCAGGGGGCTTAAGGGCGCCAGGACCCGCCCACTTCCGCTTTGGGGACCAGCAACAGTTGCCAGGGCAACCCTGGGCATGGCAGGGGGATTAAGGGGGCCTGGACCCGCCCACTTCCGCTTTGGGGGCCAGCAACAGTTGCCAGGGCAACCCTGGGCATGGCAGGGGGCTTAAGGGGGCCTGGACCCGCCCACTTCCGCTTTGGGGGCCAGCAACAGTTGCCAGGGCAACCCTGGGCATGGCAGGGGCTTAAGGGCGCCTGGACCCGCCCACTTCCGCTTTGGGGGCCAGCAACAGTTGCCAGGGCAACCCTGGGCAAGGCAGGGGGCTTAAGGGCCTACTGGACCCGCCCACTTCCGCTTTGGGGGCCAGCAACAGTTGCCAGGGCAACCCTGGGCATGGCAGGGGGCTTAAGGGGGCCTGGACCCGCCCACTTCCGCTTTGGGGGCCAGCAACAGTTGCCAGGGCAACCCTGGGCATGGCAGGGGGCTTAAGGGCGCCTGGACCCGCCCACTTCCGCTTTGGGGGCCAGCAACAGTTGCCAGGGCAACCCTGGGCATGGCAGTGGGCTTAAGGGCGCCTGGACCCGCCCACTTCCGCTTTGGGGGCCAGCAACAGTTGCCAGGGCAACCCTGGGCATGGCAGTGGGCTTAAGGGCGCCTGGACCCGCCCACTTCCGCTTTGGGGGCCAGCAACAGTTGCCAGGGCAACCCTGGGCAATGCAGGGGGCTTAAGGGCGCCTGGACCCGCCCACTTCCGCTTTGGGGGCCAGCAACAGATGCCAGGGCAACCCTGGGCATGGCAGTGGGCTTAAGGGCGCCTGGACCCGCCCACTTCCGCTTTGGGGGCCAGCAACAGTTGCCAGGGCAACCCAGGGCATGGCAGGGGGCTTAAGTGCGCCTGGACCCGCCCACTTCCGCTTTGGGGGCCAGCAACAGTTGCCAGGGCAACCCTGGGCAAGGCAGGGGGCTTAAGGGCGCCTGGACCCGCCCACTTCCGCTTTGGGGGCCAGCAACAGTTGCCAGGGCAACCCTGGGCAAGGCAGGGGGCTTAAGGGCGCCTGGACCCGCCCACTTACGCTTTGGGGGCCAGCAACAGTTGCCAGGGCAACCCTGGGCATGGCAGGGGGCTTAAGGGCGCCTGGACCCGCCCACTTCCGCTTTGGGGGCCAGCAACAGTTGCCAGGGCAACCCTGGGCATGGCAGTGGGCTTAAGGGCGCCTGGACCCGCCCACTTCCGCTTTGGGGGCCAGCAACAGTTGCCAGGGCAACCCTGGGCATGGCAGGGGCTTAAGGGCGCCTGGACCCGCCCACTTCCGCTTTGGGGGCCAGCAACAGTTGCCAGGGCAACCCTGGGCAAGGCAGGGGGCTTAAGGGCCTACTGGACCCGCCCAATTCCGCTTTGGGGGCCAGCAACAGTTGCCAGGGCAACCCTGGGCATGGCAGGGGGCTTAAGGGGGCCTGGACCCGCCCAATTCCGCTTTGGGGGCCAGCAACAGTTGCCAGGGCAACCCTGGGCATGGCAGGGGGCTTAAGGGGGCCTGGACCCGTCCACTTCCGCTTTGGGGGCCAGCAACAGTTGTCAGGGCAACCCTGGGCATGGCAGTGGGCTTAAGGGCGCCAGGACCCGCCCACTTCCGTTTTGGGGGCCAGCAACAGTTGCCAGGGCAACCCTGGGCAAGGCAGTGGGCTTAAGGGCGCCTGGACCCGCCCACTTCCGCTTTGGGGGCCAGCAACAGTTGCCAGGGCAACCCAGGGCATGGCAGGGGGCTTAAGGGCGCCTGGACCCGCCCACTTTCGCTTTGGGGGCCAGCAACAGTTGCCAGGGCAACCCTGGGCAAGGCAGGGGGCTTAAGGGCGCCTGGACCCGCCCACTTACGCTTTGGGGGCCAGCAACAGTTGCCAGGGCAACCCTGGGCATGGCAGGGGGCTTAAGGGCGCCTGGACCCGCCCACTTCCGCTTTGGGGGCCAGCAACAGTTGCCAGGGCAACCCTGGGCATGGCAGTGGGCTTAAGGGCCCCTGGACCCGCCCACTTCCGCTTTGGGGGCCAGCAACAGTTGCCAGGGTAACCCTGGGCATGGCAGGGGGCTTAAGGGCCCCAGGACCCGCCCACTTCCGCTTTGGGGGCCAGCAACAGTTGCCAGGGCAACCCTGGGCATGGCAGGGGGCTTAAGGGGGCCTGGACCCGCCCACTTCCGCTTTGGGGGCCAGCAACAGTTGCCAGGGCAACCCTGGGTATGGCAGGGGGCTTAAGGGCGCCAGGACCCGCCCACTTCCGCTTTGGGGACCAGCAACAGTTGCCAGGGCAACCCTGGGCATGGCAGGGGGATTAAGGGGGCCTGGACCCGCCCACTTCCGCTTTGGGGGCCAGCAACAGTTGCCAGGGCAACCCTGGGCATGGCAGGGGGCTTAAGGGGGCCTGGACCCGCCCACTTCCGCTTTGGGGGCCAGCAACAGTTGCCAGGGCAACCCTGGGTATGGCAGGGGGCTTAAGGGCGCCAGGACCCGCCCACTTCCGCTTTGGGGGCCAGCAACAGTTGCCAGGGCAACCCTGGGCATGGCAGTGGGCTTAAGGGCGCCTGGACCCGCCCACTTCCGCTTTGGGGGCCAGCAACAGTTGCCAGGGCAACCCTGGGCATGGCAGGGGGCTTAAGGGCGCCTGGACCCGCCCACTTCCGCTTTGGGGGCCAGCAACAGTTGCCAGGGCAACCCTGGGCATGGCAGTGGGCTTAAGGGCGCCTGGACCCGCCCACTTCCGCTTTGGGGGCCAGCAACAGTTGCCAGGGCAACCCTGGGCATGGCAGTGGGCTTAAGGGCGCCTGGACCCGCCCACTTCCGCTTTGGGGGCCAGCAACAGTTGCCAGGGCAACCCTGGGCAATGCAGGGGGCTTAAGGGCGCCTGGACCCGCCCACTTCCGCTTTGGGGGCCAGCAACAGATGCCAGGGCAACCCTGGGCATGGCAGTGGGCTTAAGGGCGCCTGGACCCGCCCACTTCCGCTTTGGGGGCCAGCAACAGTTGCCAGGGCAACCCAGGGCATGGCAGGGGGCTTAAGTGCGCCTGGACCCGCCCACTTCCGCTTTGGGGGCCAGCAACAGTTGCCAGGGCAACCCTGGGCAAGGCAGGGGGCTTAAGGGCGCCTGGACCCGCCCACTTACGCTTTGGGGGCCAGCAACAGTTGCCAGGGCAACCCTGGGCATGGCAGGGGGCTTAAGGGCGCCTGGACCCGCCCACTTCCGCTTTGGGGGCCAGCAACAGTTGCCAGGGCAACCCTGGGCATGGCAGTGGGCTTAAGGGCGCCTGGACCCGCCCACTTCCGCTTTGGGGGCCAGCAACAGTTGCCAGGGCAACCCTGGGCATGGCAGGGGCTTAAGGGCGCCTGGACCCGCCCACTTCCGCTTTGGGGGCCAGCAACAGTTGCCAGGGCAACCCTGGGCAAGGCAGGGGGCTTAAGGGCCTACTGGACCCGCCCAATTCCGCTTTGGGGGCCAGCAACAGTTGCCAGGGCAACCCTGGGCATGGCAGGGGGCTTAAGGGGGCCTGGACCCGCCCAATTCCGCTTTGGGGGCCAGCAACAGTTGCCAGGGCAACCCTGGGCATGGCAGGGGGCTTAAGGGGGCCTGGACCCGTCCACTTCCGCTTTGGGGGCCAGCAACAGTTGTCAGGGCAACCCTGGGCATGGCAGTGGGCTTAAGGGCGCCAGGACCCGCCCACTTCCGTTTTGGGGGCCAGCAACAGTTGCCAGGGCAACCCTGGGCAAGGCAGGGGGCTTAAGGGCGCCTGGACCCGCCCACTTCCGCTTTGGGGGCCAGCAACAGTTGCCAGGGCAACCCTGGGCAAGGCAGTGGGCTTAAGGGCGCCTGGACCCGCCCACTTCTGCTTTGGGGGCCAGCAACAGTTGCCAGGGCAACCCTGGGCATGGCAGTGGGCTTAAGGGCGCCAGGACCCGCCCACTTCCGTTTTGGGGGCCAGCAACAGTTGCCAGGGCAACCCTGGGCAAGGCAGGGGGCTTAAGGGCGCCTGGACCTGCCCACTTCCGCTTTGGGGGCCAGCAACAGTTGCCAGGGCAACCCTGGGCAAGGCAGTGGGCTTAAGGGCGCCTGGACCCGCCCACTTCCGCTTTGGGGGCCAGCAACAGTTGCCAGGGCAACCCTGGGCAAGGCAGTGGGCTTAAGGGCGCCTGGACCCGCCCACTTCTGCTTTGGGGGCCAGCAACAGTTGCCAGGGCAACCCTGGGCATGGCAGTGGGCTTAAGGGCGCCAGGACCCGCCCACTTCCGTTTTGGGGGCCAGCAACAGTTGCCAGGGCAACCCTGGGCAAGGCAGGGGGCTTAAGGGCGCCTGGACCTGCCCACTTCCGCTTTGGGGGCCAGCAACAGTTGCCAGGGCAACCCTGGGCAAGGCAGTGGGCTTAAGGGCGCCTGGACCCGCCCACTTCCGCTTTGGGGGCCAGCAACAGTTGCCAGGGCAACCCTGGGCATGGCAGTGGGCTTAAGGGCGCCTGGACCCGCCCACTTCCGCTTTGGGGGCCAGCAACAGTTGCCAGGGCAACCCTGGGCATGGCAGTGGGCTTAAGGGCGCCTGGACCCGCCCACTTCCGCTTTGGGGGCCAGCAACAGTTGCCAGGGCAACCCTGGGCAAGGCAGGGGGCTTAAGGGCCTACTGGACCCGCCCACTTCCGCTTTGGGGGCCAGCAACAGTTGCCAGGGCAACCCTGGGCATGGCAGGGGGCTTAAGGGGGCCTGGACCCGCCCACTTCCGCTTTGGGGGCCAGCAACAGTTGCCAGGGCAACCCTGGGCATGGCAGGGGGCTTAAGGGCGCCTGGACCCGCCCACTTCCGCTTTGGGGGCCAGCAACAGTTGCCAGGGCAACCCTGGGCATGGCAGTGGGCTTAAGGGCCCCTGGACCCGCCCACTTCCGCTTTGGGGGCCAGCAACAGTTGCCAGGGCAACCCTGGGCATGGCAGGGGGCTTAAGGGCCCCAGGACCCGCCCACTTCCGCTTTGGGGGCCAGCAACAGTTGCCAGGGCAACCCTGGGCATGGCAGGGGGATTAAGGGGGCCTGGACCCGCCCACTTCCGCTTTGGGGGCCAGCAACAGATGCCAGGGCAACCCTGGGCATGGCAGTGGGCTTAAGGGCGCCTGGACCCGCCCACTTCCGCTTTGGGGGCCAGCAACAGTTGCCAGGGCAACCCTGGGCAAGGCAGTGGGCTTAAGGGCGCCTGGACCCGCCCACTTCTGCTTTGGGGGCCAGCAACAGTTGCCAGGGCAACCCTGGGCATGGCAGTGGGCTTAAGGGCGCCAGGACCCGCCCACTTCCGTTTTGGGGGCCAGCAACAGTTGCCAGGGCAACCCTGGGCAAGGCAGGGGGCTTAAGGGCGCCTGGACCTGCCCACTTCCGCTTTGGGGGCCAGCAACAGTTGCCAGGGCAACCCTGGGCAAGGCAGTGGGCTTAAGGGCGCCTGGACCCGCCCACTTCCGCTTTGGGGGCCAGCAACAGTTGCCAGGGCAACCCTGGGCATGGCAGTGGGCTTAAGGGCGCCTGGACCCGCCCACTTCCGCTTTGGGGGCCAGCAACAGTTGCCAGGGCAACCCTGGGCATGGCAGTGGGCTTAAGGGCGCCTGGACCCGCCCACTTCCGCTTTGGGGGCCAGCAACAGTTGCCAGCGCAACCCTGGGCAAGGCAGGGGGCTTAAGGGCGCCTGGACCCGCCCACTTCCGCTTTGGGGGCCAGCAACAGTTGCCAGGGCAACCCTGGGCATGGCAGGGGGCTTAAGGGGGCCTGGACCCGCCCACTTCCGCTTTGGGGGCCAGCAACAGTTGCCAGGGCAACCCTGGGCATGGCAGGGGGCTTAAGGGGGCCTGGACCCGCCCACTTCCGCTTTGGGGGCCAGCAACAGTTGCCAGGGTAACCCTGGGCATGGCAGGGGGATTAAGGGGGCCTGGACCCGCCCACTTCCGCTTTGGGGGCCAGCAACAGTTGCCAGGGCAACCCTGAGCATGGCAGGGGGCTTAAGGGGGCCTGGACCCGCCCACTTCCGCTTTGGGGGCCAGCAACAGTTGCCAGGGCAACCCTGGGCATGGCAGGGGCTTAAGGGCGCCTGGACCCGCCCACTTCCGCTTTGGGGGCCAGCAACAGTTGCCAGGGCAACCCTGGGCAAGGCAGGGGGCTTAAGGGCCTACTGGACCCGCCCACTTCCGCTTTGGGGGCCAGCAACAGTTGCCAGGGCAACCCTGGGCAAGGCAGGGGGCTTAAGGGCCTACTGGACCCGCCCACTTCCGCTTTGGGGGCCAGCAACAGTTGCCAGGGCAACCCTGGGCATGGCAGGGGGCTTAAGGGGGCCTGGACCCGCCCACTTCCGCTTTGGGGGCCAGCAACAGTTGCCAGGGCAACCCTGGGCAAGGCAGTGGGCTTAAGGGCGCCTGGACCCGCCCACTTCCGCTTTGGGGGCCAGCAACAGTTGCCAGGGCAACCCTGGGCATGGCAGTGGGCTTAAGGGCGCCTGGACCCGCCCACTTCCGCTTTGGGGGCCAGCAACAGTTGCCAAGGCAACCCTGGGCATGGCAGTGGGCTTAAGGGCGCCTGGACCCGCCCACTTCCGCTTTGGGGGCCAGCAACAGTTGCCAGCGCAACCCTGGGCAAGGCAGGGGGCTTAAGGGGGCCTGGACCCGCCCACTTCCGCTTTGGGGACCAGCAACAGTTGCCAGGGCAACCCTGGGCATGGCAGGGGGATTAAGGGGGCCTGGACCCGCCCACTTCCGCTTTGGGGACCAGCAACAGTTGCCAGGGCAACCCTGGGCATGGCAGGGGGATTAAGGGGGCCTGGACCCGCCCACTTCCGCTTTGGGGGCCAGCAACAGTTGCCAGGGCAACCCTGGGCATGGCAGGGGGCTTAAGGGGGCCTGGACCCGCCCACTTCCGCTTTGGGGACCAGCAACAGATGCCAGGGCAACCCTGGGCATGGCAGTGGGCTTAAGGGCGCCTGGACCCGCCCACTTCCGCTTTGGGGGCCAGCAACAGTTGCCAGGGCAACCCTGGGCAAGGCAGTGGGCTTAAGGGCGCCTGGACCCGCCCACTTCTGCTTTGGGGGCCAGCAACAGTTGCCAGGGCAACCCTGGGCATGGCAGTGGGCTTAAGGGCGCCAGGACCCGCCCACTTCCGTTTTGGGGGCCAGCAACAGTTGCCAGGGCAACCCTGGGCAAGGCAGGGGGCTTAAGGGCGCCTGGACCTGCCCACTTCCGCTTTGGGGGCCAGCAACAGTTGCCAGGGCAACCCTGGGCAAGGCAGTGGGCTTAAGGGCGCCTGGACCCGCCCACTTCCGCTTTGGGGGCCAGCAACAGTTGCCAGGGCAACCCTGGGCATGGCAGTGGGCTTAAGGGCGCCTGGACCCGCCCACTTCCGCTTTGGGGGCCAGCAACAGTTGCCAGGGCAACCCTGGGCATGGCAGTGGGCTTAAGGGCGCCTGGACCCGCCCACTTCCGCTTTGGGGGCCAGCAACAGTTGCCAGCGCAACCCTGGGCAAGGCAGGGGGCTTAAGGGCGCCTGGACCCGCCCACTTCCGCTTTGGGGGCCAGCAACAGTTGCCAGGGCAACCCTGGGCATGGCAGGGGGCTTAAGGGGGCCTGGACCCGCCCACTTCCGCTTTGGGGGCCAGCAACAGTTGCCAGGGCAACCCTGGGCATGGCAGGGGGCTTAAGGGGGCCTGGACCCGCCCACTTCCGCTTTGGGGGCCAGCAACAGTTGCCAGGGTAACCCTGGGCATGGCAGGGGGATTAAGGGGGCCTGGACCCGCCCACTTCCGCTTTGGGGGCCAGCAACAGTTGCCAGGGCAACCCTGAGCATGGCAGGGGGCTTAAGGGGGCCTGGACCCGCCCACTTCCGCTTTGGGGGCCAGCAACAGTTGCCAGGGCAACCCTGGGCATGGCAGGGGCTTAAGGGCGCCTGGACCCGCCCACTTCCGCTTTGGGGGCCAGCAACAGTTGCCAGGGCAACCCTGGGCAAGGCAGGGGGCTTAAGGGCCTACTGGACCCGCCCACTTCCGCTTTGGGGGCCAGCAACAGTTGCCAGGGCAACCCTGGGCAAGGCAGGGGGCTTAAGGGCCTACTGGACCCGCCCACTTCCGCTTTGGGGGCCAGCAACAGTTGCCAGGGCAACCCTGGGCATGGCAGGGGGCTTAAGGGGGCCTGGACCCGCCCACTTCCGCTTTGGGGGCCAGCAACAGTTGCCAGGGCAACCCTGGGCATGGCAGGGGGCTTAAGGGCGCCTGGACCCGCCCACTTCCGCTTTGGGGGCCAGCAACAGTTGCCAGGGCAACCCTGGGCATGGCAGGGGGCTTAAGGGCGCCTGGACCCGCCCACTTCCGCTTTGGGGGCCAGCAACAGTTGCCAGGGCAACCCTGGGCATGGAAGTGGGCTTAAGAGCGCCTGGACCCGCCCACTTCCGCTTTGGGGGCCAGCAACAGTTGCCAGGGCAACCCTGGGCATGGCAGTGGGATTAAGGGCGCCTGGACCCGCCCACTTCCGCTTTGGGGGCCAGCAACAGTTGCCAGCGCAACCCTGGGCATGGCAGGGGGCTTAAGGGCGCCTGGACCCGCCCACTTCCGCTTTGGGGGCCAGCAACAGTTGCCAGGGCAACCCTGGGCATGGCCGGGGGCTTAAAGGCGCTTGGACCCGCCCACTTCCGCTTTGGGGGCCAGCAACAGTTGTCAGGGCAACCCTGGGCATGGCAGTGGGCTTAAGGGCGCCAGGACCCGCCCACTTCCGTTTTGGGGGCCAGCAACAGTTGCCAGGGCAACCCTGGGCAAGGCAGGGGGCTTAAGGGCGCCTGGACCTGCCCACTTCCGCTTTGGTTGCCAGCAACAGTTGCCAGGGCAACCCTGGGCAAGGCAGTGGGCTTAAGGGCGCCTGGACCCGCCCACTTCCGCTTTGGGGGCCAGCAACAGTTGCCAGGGCAACCCTGGGCATGGCAGTGGGCTTAAGGGCGCCAGGACCCGCCCACTTCCGTTTTGGGGGCCAGCAACAGTTGCCAGGGCAACCCTGGGCAAGGCAGGGGGCTTAAGGGCGCCTGGACCTGCCCACTTCCGCTTTGGGGGCCAGCAACAGTTGCCAGGGCAACCCTGGGCAAGGCAGTGGGCTTAAGGGCGCCTGGACCCGCCCACTTCCGCTTTGGGGGCCAGCAACAGTTGCCAGGGCAACCCTGGGCATGGCAGTGGGCTTAAGGGCGCCAGGACCCGCCCACTTCCGTTTTGGGGGCCAGCAACAGTTGCCAGGGCAACCCTGGGCAAGGCAGGGGGCTTAAGGGCGCCTGGACCTGCCCACTTCCGCTTTGGGGGCCAGCAACAGTTGCCAGGGCAACCCTGGGCATGGAAGTGGGCTTAAGAGCGCCTGGACCCGCCCACTTCCGCTTTGGGGGCCAGCAACAGTTGCCAGGGCAACCCTGGGCATGGCAGTGGGATTAAGGGCGCCTGGACCCGCCCACTTCCGCTTTGGGGGCCAGCAACAGTTGCCAGCGCAACCCTGGGCATGGCAGGGGGCTTAAGGGCGCCTGGACCCGCCCACTTCCGCTTTGGGGGCCAGCAACAGTTGCCAGGGCAACCCTGGGCATGGCCGGGGGCTTAAAGGCGCTTGGACCCGCCCACTACCGCTTTGGGGGCCAGCAACAGTTGTCAGGGCAACCCTGGGCATGGCAGTGGGCTTAAGGGCGCCAGGACCCGCCCACTTCCGTTTTGGGGGCCAGCAACAGTTGCCAGGGCTACCCTGGGCAAGGCAGGGGGCTTAAGGGCGCCTGGACCTGCCCACTTCCGCTTTGGGGGCCAGCAACAGTTGCCAGGGCAACCCTGGGCAAGGCAGTGGGCTTAAGGGCGCCTGGACCCGCCCACTTCCGCTTTGGGGGCCAGCAACAGTTGCCAGGGCAACCCTGGGCATGGCAGTGGGCTTAAGGGCGCCAGGACCCGCCCACTTCCGTTTTGGGGGCCAGCAACAGTTGCCAGGGCAACCCTGGGCAAGGCAGGGGGCTTAAGGGCGCCTGGACCTGCCCACTTCCGCTTTGTGGGCCAGCAACAGTTGCCAGGGCAACCCTGGGCAAGGCAGTGGGCTTAAGGGCGCCTGGACCCGCCCACTTCCGCTTTGGGGGCCAGCAACAGTTGCCAGGGCAACCCTGGGCATGGCAGTGGGCTTAAGGGCGCCTGGACCCGCCCACTTCCGCTTTGGGGGCCAGCAACAGTTGCCAGGGCAACCCTGGGCATGGCAGGGGGCTTAAGGGCGCCTGGACCCGCCCACTTCCGCTTTGGGGGCCAGCAACAGTTGCCAGGGCAACCCTGGGCATGGCAGGGGGCTTAAGGGGGCCTGGACCCGCCCACTTCCGCTTTGGGGGCCAGCAACAGTTGCCAGGGCAACCCTGGGCATGGCAGGGGGCTTAAGGGGGCCTGGACCCGCCCACTTCCGCTTTGGGGGCCAGCAACAGTTGCCAGGGTAACCCTGGGCATGGCAGAAGGCTTAAGGGCCCCAGGACCCGCCCACTTCCGCTTTGGGGGCCAGCAACAGTTGCCAGGGCAACCCTGGGCATGGCAGGGGGATTAAGGGGGCCTGGACCCGCCCACTTCCGCTTTGGGGGCCAGCAACAGTTGCCAGGGCAACCCTGGGCATGGCAGGGGGATTAAGGGGGCCTGGACCCGCCCACTTCCGCTTTGGGGGCCAGCAACAGTTGCCAGGGCAACCCTGGGCATGGCAGGGGGCTTAAGGGGGCCTGGACCCGCCCACTTCCGCTTTGGGGGCCAGCAACAGTTGCCAGGGCAACCCTGGGTATGGCAGGGGGCTTAAGGGCGCCAGGACCCGCCCACTTCCGCTTTGGGGACCAGCAACAGTTGCCAGGGCAACCCTGGGCATGGCAGGGGGATTAAGGGGGCCTGGACCCGCCCACTTCCGCTTTGGGGGCCAGCAACAGTTGCCAGGGCAACCCTGGGCATGGCAGGGGGCTTAAGGGGGCCTGGACCCGCCCACTTCCGCTTTGGGGGCCAGCAACAGTTGCCAGGGCAACCCTGGGTATGGCAGGGGGCTTAAGGGCGCCAGGACCCGCCCACTTCCGCTTTGGGGGCCAGCAACAGTTGCCAGGGCAACCCTGGGCATGGCAGTGGGCTTAAGGGCGCCTGGACCCGCCCACTTCCGCTTTGGGGGCCAGCAACAGTTGCCAGGGCAACCCTGTGCATGGCAGGGGGCTTAAGGGCGCCTGGACCCGCCCACTTCCGCTTTGGGGGCCAGCAACAGTTGCCAGGGCAACCCTGGGCATGGCAGTGGGCTTAAGGGCGCCTGGACCCGCCCACTTCCGCTTTGGGGGCCAGCAACAATTGCCAGGGCAACTCTGGGCATGGCAAGGGGCTTAAGGGGGCCTGGACCCGCCCACTTCCGCTTTGGGGGCCAGCAACAGTTGTCAGGGCAACCCTGGGCATGGCAGTGGGCTTAAGGGCGCCAGGACCCGCCCACTTCCGTTTTGGGGGCCAGCAACAGTTGCCAGGGCAACCCAGGGCATGGCAGGGGGCTTAAGGGCGCCTGGACCCGCCCACTTACGCTTTGGGGGCCAGCAACAGTTGCCAGGGCAACCCTGGGCATGGCAGGGGGCTTAAGGGCGCCTGGACCCGCCCACTTCCGCTTTGGGGGCCAGCAACAGTTGCCAGGGCAACCCTGGGCATGGCAGGGGCTTAAGGGCGCCTGGACCCGCCCACTTCCGCTTTGGGGGCCAGCAACAGTTGCCAGGGCAACCCTGGGCAAGGCAGGGGGCTTAAGGGCCTACTGGACCCGCCCACTTCCGCTTTGGGGGCCAGCAACAGTTGCCAGGGCAACCCTGGGCATGGCAGGGGGCTTAAGGGCGCCTGGACCCGCCCACTTCCGCTTTGGGGGCCAGCAACAGTTGCCAGGGCAACCCAGGGCATGGCAGGGGGCTTAAGGGCCTACTGGACCCGCCCACTTCCGCTTTGGGGGCCAGCAACAGTTGCCAGCGCAACCCTGGGCATGGCAGTGGGCTTAAGGGCGCCTGGACCCGCCCACTTCCGCTTTGGGGGCCAGCAACAGTTGCCAGGGCAACCCAGGGCATGGCAGGGGGCTTAAGGGCGCCTGGACCCGCCCACTTTCGCTTTGGGGGCCAGCAACAGTTGCCAGGGCAACCCAGGGCATGGCAGGGGGCTTAAGGGCGCCTGGACCCGCCCACTTACGCTTTGGGGGCCAGCAACAGTTGCCAGGGCAACCCTGGGCATGGCAGGGGGCTTAAGGGCGCCTGGACCCGCCCACTTCCGCTTTGGGGGCCAGCAACAGTTGCCAGGGCAACCCTGGGCATGGCAGTGGGCTTAAGGGCCCCTGGACCCGCCCACTTCCGCTTTGGGGGCCAGTAACAGTTGCCAGGGTAACCCTGGGCATGGCAGGGGGCTTAAGGGCCCCAGGACCCGCCCACTTCCGCTTTGGGGGCCAGCAACAGTTGCCAGGGCAACCCTGGGCATGGCAGTGGGCTTAAGGGCGCCTGGACCCGCCCACTTCCGCTTTGGGGGCCAGCAACAGTTGCCAGGGCAACCCTGGGCAATGCAGGGGGCTTAAGGGCGCCTGGACCCGCCCACTTCCGCTTTGGGGGCCAGCAACAGATGCCAGGGCAACCCTGGGCATGGCAGTGGGCTTAAGGGCGCCTGGACCCGCCCACTTCCGCTTTGGGGGCCAGCAAAAGTTGCCAGGGCAACCCAGGGCATGGCAGGGGGCTTAAGTGCGCCTGGACCCGCCCACTTCCGCTTTGGGGGCCAGCAACAGTTGCCAGGGCAACCCTGGGCAAGGCAGGGGGCTTAAGGGCGCCTGGACCCGCCCACTTACGCTTTGGGGGCCAGCAACAGTTGCCAGGGCAACCCTGGGCATGGCAGGGGGCTTAAGGGCGCCTGGACCCACCCACTTCCGCTTTGGGGGCCAGCAACAGTTGCCAGGGCAACCCTGGGCATGGCAGTGGGCTTAAGGGCGCCTGGACCCGCCCACTTCCGCTTTGGGGGCCAGCAACAGTTGCCAGGGCAACCCTGGGCATGGCAGGGGCTTAAGGGCGCCTGGACCCGCCCACTTCCGCTTTGGGGGCCAGCAACAGTTGCCAGGGCAACCCTGGGCAAGGCAGGGGGCTTAAGGGCCTACTGGACCCGCCCACTTCCGCTTTGGGGGCCAGCAACAGTTGCCAGGGCAACCCTGGGCATGGCAGGGGGCTTAAGGGGGCCTGGACCCGCCCAATTCCGCTTTGGGGGCCAGCAACAGTTGCCAGGGCAACCCTGGGCATGGCAGGGGGCTTAAGGGGGCCTGGACCCGCCCACTTCCGCTTTGGGGGCCAGCAACAGTTGTCAGGGCAACCCTGGGCATGGCAGTGGGCTTAAGGGCGCCAGGACCCGCCCACTTCCGTTTTGGGGGCCAGCAACAGTTGCCAGGGCAACCCTGGGCAAGGCAGGGGGCTTAAGGGCGCCTGGACCCGCCCACTTCCGCTTTGGGGGCCAGCAACAGTTGCCAGGGCAACCCTGGGCAAGGCAGTGGGCTTAAGGGCGCCTGGACCCGCCCACTTCTGCTTTGAGGGCCAGCAACAGTTGCCAGGGCAACCCTGGGCATGGCAGTGGGCTTAAGGGCGCCAGGACCCGCCCACTTCCGTTTTGGGGGCCAGCAACAGTTGCCAGGGCAACCCTGGGCAAGGCAGGGGGCTTAAGGGCGCCTGGACCTGCCCACTTCCGCTTTGGGGGCCAGCAACAGTTGCCAGGGCAACCCTGGGCAAGGCAGTGGGCTTAAGGGCGCCTGGACCCGCCCACTTCCGCTTTGGGGGCCAGCAACAGTTGCCAGGGCAACCCTGGGCATGGCAGTGGGCTTAAGGGCGCCTGGACCCGCCCACTTCCGCTTTGGGGGCCAGCAACAGTTGCCAGGGCAACCCTGGGCATGGCAGTGGGCTTAAGGGCGCCTGGACCCGCCCACTTCCGCTTTGGGGGCCAGCAACAGTTGCCAGCGCAACCCTGGGCAAGGCAGGGGGCTTAAGGGCGCCTGGACCCGCCCACTTCCGCTTTGGGGGCCAGCAACAGTTGCCAGGGCAACCCTGGGCATGGCAGGGGGCTTAAGGGGGCCTGGACCCGCCCACTTCCGCTTTGGTAGCCAGCAACAGTTGCCAGGGCAACCCTGGGCATGGCAGGGGGCTTAAGGGGGCCTGGACCCGCCCACTTCCGCTTTGGGGGCCAGCAACAGTTGCCAGGGTAACCCTGGGCATGGCAGGGGGATTAAGGGGGCCTGGACCCGCCCACTTCCGCTTTGGGGGCCAGCAACAGTTGCCAGGGCAACCCTGGGCATGGCAGGGGGCTTAAGGGGGCCTGGACCCGCCCACTTCCGCTTTGGGGGCCAGCAACAGTTGCCAGGGCAACCCTGGGCATGGCAGGGGCTTAAGGGCGCCTGGACCCGCCCACTTCCGCTTTGGGGGCCAGCAACAGTTGCCAGGGCAACCCTGGGCAAGGCAGGGGGCTTAAGGGCCTACTGGACCCGCCCACTTCCGATTTGGGGGCCAGCAACAGTTGCCAGGGCAACCCTGGGCAAGGCAGGGGGCTTAAGGTCCTACTGGACCCGCCCACTTCCGCTTTGGGGGCCAGCAACAGTTGCCAGGGCAACCCTGGGCATGGCAGGGGGCTTAAGGGGGCCTGGACCCGCCCACTTCCGCTTTGGGGGCCAGCAACAGTTGCCAGGGCAACCCTGGGCATGGCAGGGGGCTTAAGGGCGCCTGGACCCGCCCACTTCCGCTTTGGGGGCCAGCAACAGTTGCCAGGGCAACCCTGGGCATGGCAGTGGGCTTAAGGGCGCCTGGACCCGCCCACTTACGCTTTGGGGGCCAGCAACAGTTGCCAGGGCAACCCTGGGCATGGCAGGGGGCTTAAGGGCGCCTGGACCCGCCCACTTCCGCTTTGGGGGCCAGCAACAGTTGCCAGGGCAACCCTGGGCATGGCAGTGGGCTTAAGGGCCCCTGGACCCGCCCACTTCCGCTTTGGGGGCCAGCAACAGTTGCCAGGGCAACCCTGGGCATGGCAGGGGGCTTAAGGGCCCCAGGACCCGCCCACTTCCGCTTTGGGGGCCAGCAACAGTTGCCAGGGCAACCCTGGGCATGGCAGGGGGATTAAGGGGGCCTGGACCCGCCCACTTCCGCTTTGGGGGCCAGCAACAGTTGCCAGGGCAACCCTGGGCAAGGCAGGGGGCTTAAGGGCCTACTGGACCCGCCCACTTCCGCTTTGGGGGCCAGCAACAGTTGCCAGGGCAACCCTGGGCATGGCAGGGGGCTTAAGGGGGCCTGGACCTGCCCACTTCCGCTTTGGGGGCCAGCAACAGTTGCCAGGGCAACCCTGGGCATGGCAGGGGGCTTAAGGGCGCCTGGACCCGCCCACTTCCGCTTTGGGGGCCAGCAACAGTTGCCAGGGCAACCCTGGGCATGGCAGTGGGCTTAAGGGCGCCTGGACCCGCCCACTTCCGCTTTGGGGGCCAGCAACAGTTGCCAGGGCAACCCTGGGCATGGCAGTGGGCTTAAGGGCGCCTGGACCCGCCCACTTCCGCTTTGGGGGCCAGCAACAGTTGCCAGGGCAACCCTGGGCATGGCCGGGGGCTTAAAGGCGCCTGGACCCGCCCACTTCCGCTTTGGGGGCCAGCAACAGTTGTCAGGGCAACCCTGGGCATGGCAGTGGGCTTAAGGGCGCCAGGACCCGCCCACTTCCGTTTTGGGGGCCAGCAACAGTTGCCAGGGCAACCCTGGGCAAGGCAGGGGGCTTAAGGGCGCCTGGACCTGCCCACTTCCGCTTTGGGGGCCAGCAACAGTTGGCAGGGCAACCCTGGGCAAGGCAGTGGGCTTAAGGGCGCCTGGACCCGCCCACTTCCGCTTTGGGGGCCAGCAACAGTTGCCAGGGCAACCCTGGGCATGGCAGTGGGCTTAAGGGCGCCTGGACCCGCCCACTTCCGCTTTGGGGGCCAGCAACAGTTGCCAAGGCAACCCTGGGCATGGCAGTGGGCTTAAGGGCGCCTGGACCCGCCCACTTCCGCTTTGGGGGCCAGCAACAGTTGCCAGCGCAACCCTGGGCAAGGCAGGGGGCTTAAGGGGGCCTGGACCCGCCCACTTCCGCTTTGGGGACCAGCAACAGTTGCCAGGGCAACCCTGGGCATGGCAGGGGGAATAAGGGGGCCTGGACCCGCCCACTTCCGCTTTGGGGACCAGCAACAGTTGCCAGGGCAACCCTGGGCATGGCAGGGGGATTAAGGGGGCCTGGACCCGCCCACTTCCGCTTTGGGGGCCAGCAACAGTTGCCAGGGCAACCCTGGGCATGGCAGGGGGCTTAAGGGGGCCTGGACCCGCCCACTTCCGCTTTGGGGACCAGCAACAGTTGCCAGGGCAACCCTGGGCATGGCAGGGGGATTAAGGGGGCCTGGACCCGCCCACTTCCGCTTTGGGGACCAGCAACAGTTGCCAGGGCAACCCTGGGCATGGCAGGGGGATTAAGGGGGCCTGGACCCGCCCACTTCCGCTTTGGGGGCCAGCAACAGTTGCCAGGGCAACCCTGGGCATGGCAGGGGGCTTAAGGGGGCCTGGACCCGCCCACTTCCGCTTTGGGGGCCAGCAACAGTTGCCAGGGCAACCCTGGGCATGGCAGGGGCTTAAGGGCGCCTGGACCCGCCCACTTCCGCTTTGGGGGCCAGCAACAGTTGCCAGGGCAACCCTGGGCAAGGCAGGGGGCTTAAGGGCCTACTGGACCCGCCCACTTCCGCTTTGGGGGCCAGCAACAGTTGCCAGGGCAACCCTGGGCAAGGCAGGGGGCTTAAGGGCCTACTGGACCCGCCCACTTCCGCTTTGGGGGCCAGCAACAGTTGCCAGGGCAACCCTGGGCATGGCAGGGGGCTTAAGGGGGCCTGGACCCGCCCACTTCCGCTTTGGGGGCCAGCAACAGTTGCCAGGGCAACCCTGGGCATGGCAGGGGGCTTAAGGGCGCCTGGACCCGCCCACTTCCGCTTTGGGGGCCAGCAACAGTTGCCAGGGCAACCCTGGGCATGGAAGTGGGCTTAAGAGCGCCTGGACCCGCCCACTTCCGCTTTGGGGGCCAGCAACAGTTGCCAGGGCAACCCTGGGCATGGCAGTGGGATTAAGGGCGCCTGGACCCGCCCACTTCCGCTTTGGGGGCCAGCAACAGTTGCCAGCGCAACCCTGGGCATGGCAGGGGGCTTAAGGGCGCCTGGACCCGCCCACTTCCGCTTTGGGGGCCAGCAACAGTTGCCAGGGCAACCCTGGGCATGGCCGGGGGCTTAAAGGCGCTTGGACCCGCCCACTTCCGCTTTGGGGGCCAGCAACAGTTGTCAGGGCAACCCTGGGCATGGCAGTGGGCTTAAGGGCGCCAGGACCCGCCCACTTCCGTTTTGGGGGCCAGCAACAGTTGCCAGGGCAACCCTGGGCAAGGCAGGGGGCTTAAGGGCGCCTGGACCTGCCCACTTCCGCTTTGGGGGCCAGCAACAGTTGCCAGGGCAACCCTGGGCAAGGCAGTGGGCTTAAGGGCGCCTGGACCCGCCCACTTCCGCTTTGGGGGCCAGCAACAGTTGCCAGGGCAACCCTGGGCATGGCAGTGGGCTTAAGGGCGCCAGGACCCGCCCACTTCCGTTTTGGGGGCCAGCAACAGTTGCCAGGGCAACCCTGGGCAAGGCAGGGGGCTTAAGGGCGCCTGGACCTGCCCACTTCCGCTTTGGGGGCCAGCAACAGTTGCCAGGGCAACCCTGGGCAAGGCAGTGGGCTTAAGGGCGCCTGGACCCGCCCACTTCCGCTTTGGGGGCCAGCAACAGTTGCCAGGGCAACCCTGGGCATGGCAGTGGGCTTAAGGGCGCCTGGACCCGCCCACTTCCGCTTTGGGGGCCAGCAACAGTTGCCAGGGCAACCCTGGGCATGGCAGGGGGCTTAAGGGCGCCTGGACCCGCCCACTTCCGCTTTGGGGGCCAGCAACAGTTGCCAGGGCAACCCTGGGCATGGCAGGGGGCTTAAGGGGGCCTGGACCCGCCCACTTCCGCTTTGGGGGCCAGCAACAGTTGCCAGGGCAACCCTGGGCATGGCAGGGGGCTTAAGGGGGCCTGGACCCGCCCACTTCCGCTTTGGGGGCCAGCAACAGTTGCCAGGGTAACCCTGGGCATGGCAGAAGGCTTAAGGGCCCCAGGACCCGCCAACTTCCGCTTTGGGGGCCAGCAACAGTTGCCAGGGCAACCCTGGGCATGGCAGGGGGATTAAGGGGGCCTGGACCCGCCCACTTCCGCTTTGGGGGCCAGCAACAGTTGCCAGGGCAACCCTGGGCATGGCAGGGGGCTTAAGGGGGCCTGGACCCGCCCACTTCCGCTTTGGGGGCCAGCAACAGTTGCCAGTGCAACCCTGGGTATGGCAGGGGGCTTAAGGGCGCCAGGACCCGCCCACTTCCGCTTTGGGGACCAGCAACAGTTGCCAGGGCAACCCTGGGCATGGCAGGGGGATTAAGGGGGCCTGGACCCGCCCACTTCCGCTTTGGGGGCCAGCAACAGTTGCCAGGGCAACCCTGGGCATGGCAGGGGGCTTAAGGGGGCCTGGACCCGCCCACTTCCGCTTTGGGGGCCAGCAACAGTTGCCAGGGCAACCCTGGGTATGGCAGGGGGCTTAAGGGCGCCAGGACCCGCCCACTTCCGCTTTGGGGGCCAGCAATAGTTGCCAGGGCAACCCTGGGCATGGCAGTGGGCTTAAGGGCGCCTGGACCCGCCCACTTCCGCTTTGGGGGCCAGCAACAGTTGCCAGGGCAACTCTGGGCATGGCAAGGGGCTTAAGGGGGCCTGGACCCGCCCACTTCCGCTTTGGGGGCCAGCAACAGTTGCCAGGGCAATTCTGGGCATGGCAGGGGGCTTAAGGGCGCCTGTACCCGCCCACTTCCGCTTTGGGGGCCAGCAACAGTTGCCAGGGCAACCCTGGGCATGGCAGGGGGCTTAAGGGGGCCTGGACCCGCCCACTTCCGCTTTGGGGGCCAGCAACAGTTGCCAGGGCAATCATGGGCATGGCAAGGGGCTTAAGGGGGCCTGGACCCGCCCACTTCCGCTTTGGGGGCCAGCAACAGTTGCCAGGGCAACCCTGGGCATGGCAGGGGGCTTAAGGGGGCCTGGACCCGCCCACTTCCGCTTTGGGGGCCAGCAACAGTTGCCAGGGCAACCCTGGGCATGGCAGGGGGCTTAAGGGGGCCTGGACCCGCCCACTTCCGCTTTGGGGGCCAGCAACAGTTGCCAGGTCAACCCTGGGCATGGCAGGGGGCTTAAGGGAGCCTGGACCCGCCCACTTCCGCTTTGGTGGCCAGCAACAGTTGCCAGGGCACCCCTGGGCATGGCAGTGGGCTTAAGGGCGCCTGGACCCGCCCACTTCCGCTTTGGGGGCCAGCAACAGTTGCCAGGGCAACTCTGGGCATGGCAGGGGGCTTAAGGGGGCCTGGACCCGCCCACTTCCGCTTTGGGGGCCAGCAACAGTTGCCAGGGCAACCCTGGGCATGGCAGCGGGCTTAAGGGCGCCTGGACCCGCCCACTTCCGCTTTGGGGGCCAGCAACAGTTGCCAGGGCAACCCTGGGCATGGCATTGGGCTTAAGGGCGCCTGGACCCGCCCACTTCCGCTTTAGGGGGCAGCAACAGTTGCCAGGGCAACCCTGGGCATGGCAGGGGGCTTAAGGGCGCCTGGACCCGCCCACTTCCGCTTTGGGGGCCAGCAACAGTTGCCAGGGCAACCATGGGCATGGCAGTGGGCTTAAGGGCGCCTGGACCCGCCCACTTCCGCTTTGGGGGCCAGCAACAGTTGCCAGGGCAACCCTGGGCAATGCAGGGGGCTTTAGGGCGCCTGGACCCGCCCACTTCCGCTTTGGGGGCCAGCAACAGATGCCAGGGCAACCCTGGGCATGGCAGGGGGCTTAAGGGGGCCTGGACCCGCCCACTTCCGCTTTGGGGGCCAGCAACAGTTGCCAGGGCAAACCTGGGCATGGCAGGGGGCTTAAGGGCGCCTGGACCCGCCCACTTTCGCTTTGGGGGCCAGCAACAGTTGCCAGGGCAACCCTGGGCATGGCAGTGGGCTTAAGGGCGCCTGGACCCGCCCACTTTCGCTTTGGGGGCCAGCAACAGTTGCCAGGGCAACCCTGGGCATGGCAGGGGGCTTAAGGGGGCCTGGACCCGCCCACTTCCGCTTTGGGGGCCAGCAACAGTTGCCAGGGCAACCATGGGCATGGCAGTGGGCTTAAGGGCGCCTGGACCCGCCCACTTCCGCTTTGGGGGCCAGCAACAGTTGCCAGGGCAACCCTGGGCAATGCAGGGGGCTTTAGGGCGCCTGGACCCGCCCACTTCCGCTTTGGGGGCCAGCAACAGATGCCAGGGCAACCCTGGGCATGGCAGGGGGCTTAAGGGGGCCTGGACCCGCCCACTTCCGCTTTGGGGGCCAGCAACAGTTGCCAGGGCAAACCTGGGCATGGCAGGGGGCTTAAGGGCGCCTGGACCCGCCCACTTTCGCTTTGGGGGCCAGCAACAGTTGCCAGGGCAACCCTGGGCATGGCAGTGGGCTTAAGGGCGCCTGGACCCGCCCACTTTCGCTTTGGGGGCCAGCAACAGTTGCCAGGGCAACCCTGGGCATGGCAGGGGGCTTAAGGGGGCCTGGACCCACCCACTTCCGCTTTGGGGGCCAGCAACAGTTGCCAGGGCAACCCTGGGCATGGCAGGGGGCTTAAGGGCGCCTGGACCCGCCCACTTCCGCTTTGGGGGCCAGCAACAGTTGCCAGGGCAACCCTGGGCATGGCCGGGGGCTTAAAGGCGCTTGGACCCGCCCACTTCCGCTTTGGGGGCCAGCAACAGTTGTCAGGGCAACCCTGGGCATGGCAGTGGGCTTAAGGGCCCCAGGACCCGCCCACTTCCGCTTTGGGGGCCAGCAACAGTTGCCAGGGCAACCCTGGGCATGGCAGGGGGATTAAGGGGGCCTGGACCCGCCCACTTCCGCTTTGGGGGCCAGCAACAGTTGCCAGGGCAACCCTGGGCATGGCAGGGGGATTAAGGGGGCCTGGACCCGCCCACTTCCGCTTTGGGGGCCAGCAACAGTTGCCAGGGCAACCCTGGGCATGGCAGGGGGCTTAAGGGGGCCTGGACCCGCCCACTTCCGCTTTGGGGGCCAGCAACAGTTGCCAGGGCAACCCTGGGTATGGCAGGGGGCTTAAGGGCGCCAGGACCCGCCCACTTCCGCTTTGGGGACCAGCAACAGTTGCCAGGGCAACCCTGGGCATGGCAGGGGGATTAAGGGGGCCTGGACCCGCCCACTTCCGCTTTGGGGGCCAGCAACAGTTGCCAGGGCAACCCTGGGCATGGCAGGGGGCTTAAGGGGGCCTGGACCCGCCCACTTCCGCTTTGGGGGCCAGCAACAGTTGCCAGGGCAACCCTGGGTATGGCAGGGGGCTTAAGGGCGCCAGGACCCGCCCACTTCCGCTTTGGGGGCCAGCAACAGTTGCCAGGGCAACCCTGGGCATGGCAGTGGGCTTAAGGGCGCCTGGACCCGCCCACTTCCGCTTTGGGGGCCAGCAACAGTTGCCAGGGCAACCCTGTGCATGGCAGGGGGCTTAAGGGCGCCTGGACCCGCCCACTTCCGCTTTGGGGGCCAGCAACAGTTGCCAGGGCAACCCTGGGCATGGCAGTGGGCTTAAGGGCGCCTGGACCCGCCCACTTCCGCTTTGGGGGCCAGCAACAGTTGCCAGGGCAACTCTGGGCATGGCAAGGGGCTTAAGGGGGCCTGGACCCGCCCACTTCCGCTTTGGGGGCCAGCAACAGTTGTCAGGGCAACCCTGGGCATGGCAGTGGGCTTAAGGGCGCCAGGACCCGCCCACTTCCGTTTTGGGGGCCAGCAACAGTTGCCAGGGCAACCCAGGGCATGGCAGGGGGCTTAAGGGCGCCTGGACCCGCCCACTTACGCTTTGGGGGCCAGCAACAGTTGCCAGGGCAACCCTGGGCATGGCAGGGGGCTTAAGGGCGCCTGGACCCGCCCACTTCCGCTTTGGGGGCCAGCAACAGTTGCCAGGGCAACCCTGGGCATGGCAGGGGCTTAAGGGCGCCTGGACCCGCCCACTTCCGCTTTGGGGGCCAGCAACAGTTGCCAGGGCAACCCTGGGCAAGGCAGGGGGCTTAAGGGCCTACTGGACCCGCCCACTTCCGCTTTGGGGGCCAGCAACAGTTGCCAGGGCAACCCTGGGCATGGCAGGGGTTTTAAGGGCGCCTGGACCCGCCCACTTCCGCTTTGGGGGCCAGCAACAGTTGCCAGGGCAACCCTGGGCATGGCAGGGGGCTTAAGGGGGCCTGGACCCGCCCACTTCCGCTTTGGGGGCCAGCAACAGTTGCCAGGGCAACCATGGGCATGGCAAGGGGCTTAAGGGGGCCTGGACCCGCCCACTTCCGCTTTGGGGGCCAGCAACAGTTGCCAGCGCAACCCTGGGCATGGCAGTGGGCTTAAGGGCGCCTGGACCCGCCCACTTCCGCTTTGGGGGCCAGCAACAGTTGCCAGGGCAACCCAGGGCATGGCAGGGGGCTTAAGGGCGCCTGGACCCGCCCACTTTCGCTTTGGGGGCCAGCAACAGTTGCCAGGGCAACCCAGGGCATGGCAGGGGGCTTAAGGGCGCCTGGACCCGCCCACTTACGCTTTGGGGGCCAGCAACAGTTGCCAGGGCAACCCTGGGCATGGCAGGGGGCTTAAGGGCGCCTGGACCCGCCCACTTCCGCTTTGGGGGCCAGCAACAGTTGCCAGGGCAACCCTGGGCATGGCAGTGGGCTTAAGGGCCCCTGGACCCGCCCACTTCCGCTTTGGGGGCCAGTAACAGTTGCCAGGGTAACCCTGGGCATGGCAGGGGGCTTAAGGGCCCCAGGACCCGCCCACTTCCGCTTTGGGGGCCAGCAACAGTTGCCAGGGCAACCCTGGGCATGGCAGTGGGCTTAAGGGCGCCTGGACCCGCCCACTTCCGCTTTGGGGGCCAGCAACAGTTGCCAGGGCAACCCTGGGCAATGCAGGGGGCTTTAGGGCGCCTGGACCCGCCCACTTCCGCTTTGGGGGCCAGCAACAGATGCCAGGGCAACCCTGGGCATGGCAGTGGGCTTAAGGGCGCCTGGACCCGCCCACTTCCGCTTTGGGGGCCAGCAAAAGTTGCCAGGGCAACCCAGGGCATGGCAGGGGGCTTAAGTGCGCCTGGACCCGCCCACTTCCGCTTTGGGGGCCAGCAACAGTTGCCAGGGCAACCCTGGGCAAGGCAGGGGGCTTAAGGGCGCCTGGACCCGCCCACTTACGCTTTGGGGGCCAGCAACAGTTGCCAGGGCAACCCAGGGCATGGCAGGGGGCTTAAGGGCGCCTGGACCCACCCACTTCCGCTTTGGGGGCCAGCAACAGTTGCCAGGGCAACCCTGGGCATGGCAGTGGGCTTAAGGGCGCCTGGACCCGCCCACTTCCGCTTTGGGGGCCAGCAACAGTTGCCAGGGCAACCCTGGGCATGGCAGGGGGCTTAAGGGGGCCTGGACCCGCCCACTTCCGCTTTGGGGGCCAGCAACAGTTGCCAGGGCAACCATGGGCATGGCAAGGGGCTTAAGGGGGCCTGGACCCGCCCACTTCCGCTTTGGGGGCCAGCAACAGTTGCCAGCGCAACCCTGGGCATGGCAGTGGGCTTAAGGGCGCCTGGACCCGCCCACTTCCGCTTTGGGGGCCAGCAACAGTTGCCAGGGCAACCCAGGGCATGGCAGGGGGCTTAAGGGCGCCTGGACCCGCCCACTTTCGCTTTGGGGGCCAGCAACAGTTGCCAGGGCAACCCAGGGCATGGCAGGGGGCTTAAGGGCGCCTGGACCCGCCCACTTACGCTTTGGGGGCCAGCAACAGTTGCCAGGGCAACCCTGGGCATGGCAGGGGGCTTAAGGGCGCCTGGACCCGCCCACTTCCGCTTTGGGGGCCAGCAACAGTTGCCAGGGCAACCCTGGGCATGGCAGTGGGCTTAAGGGCCCCTGGACCCGCCCACTTCCGCTTTGGGGGCCAGTAACAGTTGCCAGGGTAACCCTGGGCATGGCAGGGGGCTTAAGGGCCCCAGGACCCGCCCACTTCCGCTTTGGGGGCCAGCAACAGTTGCCAGGGCAACCCTGGGCATGGCAGTGGGCTTAAGGGCGCCTGGACCCGCCCACTTCCGCTTTGGGGGCCAGCAACAGTTGCCAGGGCAACCCTGGGCAATGCAGGGGGCTTTAGGGCGCCTGGACCCGCCCACTTCCGCTTTGGGGGCCAGCAACAGATGCCAGGGCAACCCTGGGCATGGCAGTGGGCTTAAGGGCGCCTGGACCCGCCCACTTCCGCTTTGGGGGCCAGCAAAAGTTGCCAGGGCAACCCAGGGCATGGCAGGGGGCTTAAGTGCGCCTGGACCCGCCCACTTCCGCTTTGGGGGCCAGCAACAGTTGCCAGGGCAACCCTGGGCAAGGCAGGGGGCTTAAGGGCGCCTGGACCCGCCCACTTACGCTTTGGGGGCCAGCAACAGTTGCCAGGGCAACCCAGGGCATGGCAGGGGGCTTAAGGGCGCCTGGACCCACCCACTTCCGCTTTGGGGGCCAGCAACAGTTGCCAGGGCAACCCTGGGCATGGCAGTGGGCTTAAGGGCGCCTGGACCCGCCCACTTCCGCTTTGGGGGCCAGCAACAGTTGCCAGGGCAACCCTGGGCATGGCAGGGGCTTAAGGGCGCCTGGACCCGCCCACTTCCGCTTTGGGGGCCAGCAACAGTTGCCAGGGCAACCCTGGGCAAGGCAGGGGGCTTAAGGGCCTACTGGACCCGCCCACTTCCGCTTTGGGGGCCAGCAACAGTTGCCAGGGCAACCCTGGGCATGGCAGGGGGCTTAAGGGGGCCTGGACCCGCCCAATTCCGCTTTGGGGGCCAGCAACAGTTGCCAGGGCAACCCTGGGCATGGCAGGGGGCTTAAGGGGGCCTGGACCCGCCCACTTCCGCTTTGGGGGCCAGCAACAGTTGTCAGGGCAACCCTGGGCATGGCAGTGGGCTTAAGGGCGCCAGGACCCGCCCACTTCCGTTTTGGGGGCCAGCAACAGTTGCCAGGGCAATCATGGGCATGGCAAGGGGCTTAAGGGGGCCTGGACCCGCCCACTTCCGCTTTGGGGGCCAGCAACAGTTGCCAGGGCAACCCTGGGCATGGCAGGGGGCTTAAGGGGGCCTGGACCCGCCCACTTCCGCTTTGGGGGCCAGCAACAGTTGCCAGGGCAACCCTGGGCATGGCAGGGGGCTTAAGGGGGCCTGGACCCGCCCACTTCCGCTTTGGGGGCCAGCAACAGTTGCCAGGTCAACCCTGGGCATGGCAGGGGGCTTAAGGGAGCCTGGACCCGCCCACTTCCGCTTTGGTGGCCAGCAACAGTTGCCAGGGCACCCCTGGGCATGGCAGTGGGCTTAAGGGCGCCTGGACCCGCCCACTTCCGCTTTGGGGGCCAGCAACAGTTGCCAGGGCAACTCTGGGCATGGCAGGGGGCTTAAGGGGGCCTGGACCCGCCCACTTCCGCTTTGGGGGCCAGCAACAGTTGCCAGGGCAACCCTGGGCATGGCAGCGGGCTTAAGGGCGCCTGGACCCGCCCACTTCCGCTTTGGGGGCCAGCAACAGTTGCCAGGGCAACCCTGGGCATGGCATTGGGCTTAAGGGCGCCTGGACCCGCCCACTTCCGCTTTAGGGGGCAGCAACAGTTGCCAGGGCAACCCTGGGCATGGCAGGGGGCTTAAGGGCGCCTGGACCCGCCCACTTCCGCTTTGGGGGCCAGCAACAGTTGCCAGGGCAACCATGGGCATGGCAGTGGGCTTAAGGGCGCCTGGACCCGCCCACTTCCGCTTTGGGGGCCAGCAACAGTTGCCAGGGCAACCCTGGGCAATGCAGGGGGCTTTAGGGCGCCTGGACCCGCCCACTTCCGCTTTGGGGGCCAGCAACAGATGCCAGGGCAACCCTGGGCATGGCAGGGGGCTTAAGGGGGCCTGGACCCGCCCACTTCCGCTTTGGGGGCCAGCAACAGTTGCCAGGGCAAACCTGGGCATGGCAGGGGGCTTAAGGGCGCCTGGACCCGCCCACTTTCGCTTTGGGGGCCAGCAACAGTTGCCAGGGCAACCCTGGGCATGGCAGTGGGCTTAAGGGCGCCTGGACCCGCCCACTTTCGCTTTGGGGGCCAGCAACAGTTGCCAGGGCAACCCTGGGCATGGCAGGGGGCTTAAGGGGGCCTGGACCCGCCCACTTCCGCTTTGGGGGCCAGCAACAGTTGCCAGGGCAACCATGGGCATGGCAGTGGGCTTAAGGGCGCCTGGACCCGCCCACTTCCGCTTTGGGGGCCAGCAACAGTTGCCAGGGCAACCCTGGGCAATGCAGGGGGCTTTAGGGCGCCTGGACCCGCCCACTTCCGCTTTGGGGGCCAGCAACAGATGCCAGGGCAACCCTGGGCATGGCAGGGGGCTTAAGGGGGCCTGGACCCGCCCACTTCCGCTTTGGGGGCCAGCAACAGTTGCCAGGGCAAACCTGGGCATGGCAGGGGGCTTAAGGGCGCCTGGACCCGCCCACTTTCGCTTTGGGGGCCAGCAACAGTTGCCAGGGCAACCCTGGGCATGGCAGTGGGCTTAAGGGCGCCTGGACCCGCCCACTTTCGCTTTGGGGGCCAGCAACAGTTGCCAGGGCAACCCTGGGCATGGCAGGGGGCTTAAGGGGGCCTGGACCCACCCACTTCCGCTTTGGGGGCCAGCAACAGTTGCCAGGGCAACCCTGGGCATGGCAGGGGGCTTAAGGGCGCCTGGACCCGCCCACTTCCGCTTTGGGGGCCAGCAACAGTTGCCAGGGCAACCCTGGGCATGGCCGGGGGCTTAAAGGCGCTTGGACCCGCCCACTTCCGCTTTGGGGGCCAGCAACAGTTGTCAGGGCAACCCTGGGCATGGCAGTGGGCTTAAGGGCCCCAGGACCCGCCCACTTCCGCTTTGGGGGCCAGCAACAGTTGCCAGGGCAACCCTGGGCATGGCAGGGGGATTAAGGGGGCCTGGACCCGCCCACTTCCGCTTTGGGGGCCAGCAACAGTTGCCAGGGCAACCCTGGGCATGGCAGGGGGATTAAGGGGGCCTGGACCCGCCCACTTCCGCTTTGGGGGCCAGCAACAGTTGCCAGGGCAACCCTGGGCATGGCAGGGGGCTTAAGGGGGCCTGGACCCGCCCACTTCCGCTTTGGGGGCCAGCAACAGTTGCCAGGGCAACCCTGGGTATGGCAGGGGGCTTAAGGGCGCCAGGACCCGCCCACTTCCGCTTTGGGGACCAGCAACAGTTGCCAGGGCAACCCTGGGCATGGCAGGGGGATTAAGGGGGCCTGGACCCGCCCACTTCCGCTTTGGGGGCCAGCAACAGTTGCCAGGGCAACCCTGGGCATGGCAGGGGGCTTAAGGGGGCCTGGACCCGCCCACTTCCGCTTTGGGGGCCAGCAACAGTTGCCAGGGCAACCCTGGGTATGGCAGGGGGCTTAAGGGCGCCAGGACCCGCCCACTTCCGCTTTGGGGGCCAGCAACAGTTGCCAGGGCAACCCTGGGCATGGCAGTGGGCTTAAGGGCGCCTGGACCCGCCCACTTCCGCTTTGGGGGCCAGCAACAGTTGCCAGGGCAACCCTGTGCATGGCAGGGGGCTTAAGGGCGCCTGGACCCGCCCACTTCCGCTTTGGGGGCCAGCAACAGTTGCCAGGGCAACCCTGGGCATGGCAGTGGGCTTAAGGGCGCCTGGACCCGCCCACTTCCGCTTTGGGGGCCAGCAACAGTTGCCAGGGCAACTCTGGGCATGGCAAGGGGCTTAAGGGGGCCTGGACCCGCCCACTTCCGCTTTGGGGGCCAGCAACAGTTGTCAGGGCAACCCTGGGCATGGCAGTGGGCTTAAGGGCGCCAGGACCCGCCCACTTCCGTTTTGGGGGCCAGCAACAGTTGCCAGGGCAACCCAGGGCATGGCAGGGGGCTTAAGGGCGCCTGGACCCGCCCACTTACGCTTTGGGGGCCAGCAACAGTTGCCAGGGCAACCCTGGGCATGGCAGGGGGCTTAAGGGCGCCTGGACCCGCCCACTTCCGCTTTGGGGGCCAGCAACAGTTGCCAGGGCAACCCTGGGCATGGCAGGGGCTTAAGGGCGCCTGGACCCGCCCACTTCCGCTTTGGGGGCCAGCAACAGTTGCCAGGGCAACCCTGGGCAAGGCAGGGGGCTTAAGGGCCTACTGGACCCGCCCACTTCCGCTTTGGGGGCCAGCAACAGTTGCCAGGGCAACCCTGGGCATGGCAGGGGTTTTAAGGGCGCCTGGACCCGCCCACTTCCGCTTTGGGGGCCAGCAACAGTTGCCAGGGCAACCCTGGGCATGGCAGGGGGCTTAAGGGGGCCTGGACCCGCCCACTTCCGCTTTGGGGGCCAGCAACAGTTGCCAGGGCAACCATGGGCATGGCAAGGGGCTTAAGGGGGCCTGGACCCGCCCACTTCCGCTTTGGGGGCCAGCAACAGTTGCCAGCGCAACCCTGGGCATGGCAGTGGGCTTAAGGGCGCCTGGACCCGCCCACTTCCGCTTTGGGGGCCAGCAACAGTTGCCAGGGCAACCCAGGGCATGGCAGGGGGCTTAAGGGCGCCTGGACCCGCCCACTTTCGCTTTGGGGGCCAGCAACAGTTGCCAGGGCAACCCAGGGCATGGCAGGGGGCTTAAGGGCGCCTGGACCCGCCCACTTACGCTTTGGGGGCCAGCAACAGTTGCCAGGGCAACCCTGGGCATGGCAGGGGGCTTAAGGGCGCCTGGACCCGCCCACTTCCGCTTTGGGGGCCAGCAACAGTTGCCAGGGCAACCCTGGGCATGGCAGTGGGCTTAAGGGCCCCTGGACCCGCCCACTTCCGCTTTGGGGGCCAGTAACAGTTGCCAGGGTAACCCTGGGCATGGCAGGGGGCTTAAGGGCCCCAGGACCCGCCCACTTCCGCTTTGGGGGCCAGCAACAGTTGCCAGGGCAACCCTGGGCATGGCAGTGGGCTTAAGGGCGCCTGGACCCGCCCACTTCCGCTTTGGGGGCCAGCAACAGTTGCCAGGGCAACCCTGGGCAATGCAGGGGGCTTTAGGGCGCCTGGACCCGCCCACTTCCGCTTTGGGGGCCAGCAACAGATGCCAGGGCAACCCTGGGCATGGCAGTGGGCTTAAGGGCGCCTGGACCCGCCCACTTCCGCTTTGGGGGCCAGCAAAAGTTGCCAGGGCAACCCAGGGCATGGCAGGGGGCTTAAGTGCGCCTGGACCCGCCCACTTCCGCTTTGGGGGCCAGCAACAGTTGCCAGGGCAACCCTGGGCAAGGCAGGGGGCTTAAGGGCGCCTGGACCCGCCCACTTACGCTTTGGGGGCCAGCAACAGTTGCCAGGGCAACCCAGGGCATGGCAGGGGGCTTAAGGGCGCCTGGACCCACCCACTTCCGCTTTGGGGGCCAGCAACAGTTGCCAGGGCAACCCTGGGCATGGCAGTGGGCTTAAGGGCGCCTGGACCCGCCCACTTCCGCTTTGGGGGCCAGCAACAGTTGCCAGGGCAACCCTGGGCATGGCAGGGGGCTTAAGGGGGCCTGGACCCGCCCACTTCCGCTTTGGGGGCCAGCAACAGTTGCCAGGGCAACCATGGGCATGGCAAGGGGCTTAAGGGGGCCTGGACCCGCCCACTTCCGCTTTGGGGGCCAGCAACAGTTGCCAGCGCAACCCTGGGCATGGCAGTGGGCTTAAGGGCGCCTGGACCCGCCCACTTCCGCTTTGGGGGCCAGCAACAGTTGCCAGGGCAACCCAGGGCATGGCAGGGGGCTTAAGGGCGCCTGGACCCGCCCACTTTCGCTTTGGGGGCCAGCAACAGTTGCCAGGGCAACCCAGGGCATGGCAGGGGGCTTAAGGGCGCCTGGACCCGCCCACTTACGCTTTGGGGGCCAGCAACAGTTGCCAGGGCAACCCTGGGCATGGCAGGGGGCTTAAGGGCGCCTGGACCCGCCCACTTCCGCTTTGGGGGCCAGCAACAGTTGCCAGGGCAACCCTGGGCATGGCAGTGGGCTTAAGGGCCCCTGGACCCGCCCACTTCCGCTTTGGGGGCCAGTAACAGTTGCCAGGGTAACCCTGGGCATGGCAGGGGGCTTAAGGGCCCCAGGACCCGCCCACTTCCGCTTTGGGGGCCAGCAACAGTTGCCAGGGCAACCCTGGGCATGGCAGTGGGCTTAAGGGCGCCTGGACCCGCCCACTTCCGCTTTGGGGGCCAGCAACAGTTGCCAGGGCAACCCTGGGCAATGCAGGGGGCTTTAGGGCGCCTGGACCCGCCCACTTCCGCTTTGGGGGCCAGCAACAGATGCCAGGGCAACCCTGGGCATGGCAGTGGGCTTAAGGGCGCCTGGACCCGCCCACTTCCGCTTTGGGGGCCAGCAAAAGTTGCCAGGGCAACCCAGGGCATGGCAGGGGGCTTAAGTGCGCCTGGACCCGCCCACTTCCGCTTTGGGGGCCAGCAACAGTTGCCAGGGCAACCCTGGGCAAGGCAGGGGGCTTAAGGGCGCCTGGACCCGCCCACTTACGCTTTGGGGGCCAGCAACAGTTGCCAGGGCAACCCAGGGCATGGCAGGGGGCTTAAGGGCGCCTGGACCCACCCACTTCCGCTTTGGGGGCCAGCAACAGTTGCCAGGGCAACCCTGGGCATGGCAGTGGGCTTAAGGGCGCCTGGACCCGCCCACTTCCGCTTTGGGGGCCAGCAACAGTTGCCAGGGCAACCCTGGGCATGGCAGGGGCTTAAGGGCGCCTGGACCCGCCCACTTCCGCTTTGGGGGCCAGCAACAGTTGCCAGGGCAACCCTGGGCAAGGCAGGGGGCTTAAGGGCCTACTGGACCCGCCCACTTCCGCTTTGGGGGCCAGCAACAGTTGCCAGGGCAACCCTGGGCATGGCAGGGGGCTTAAGGGGGCCTGGACCCGCCCAATTCCGCTTTGGGGGCCAGCAACAGTTGCCAGGGCAACCCTGGGCATGGCAGGGGGCTTAAGGGGGCCTGGACCCGCCCACTTCCGCTTTGGGGGCCAGCAACAGTTGTCAGGGCAACCCTGGGCATGGCAGTGGGCTTAAGGGCGCCAGGACCCGCCCACTTCCGTTTTGGGGGCCAGCAACAGTTGCCAGGGCAACCCTGGGCAAGGCAGGGGGCTTAAGGGCGCCTGGACCCGCCCACTTCCGCTTTGGGGGCCAGCAACAGTTGCCAGGGCAACCCTGGGCAAGGCAGTGGGCTTAAGGGCGCCTGGACCCGCCCACTTCTGCTTTGAGGGCCAGCAACAGTTGCCAGGGCAACCCTGGGCATGGCAGTGGGCTTAAGGGCGCCAGGACCCGCCCACTTCCGTTTTGGGTGCCAGCAACAGTTGCCAGGGCAACCCTGGGCAAGGCAGGGGGCTTAAGGGCGCCTGGACCTGCCCACTTCCGCTTTGGGGGCCAGCAACAGTTGCCAGGGCAACCCTGGGCAAGGCAGTGGGCTTAAGGGCGCCTGGACCCGCCCACTTCCGCTTTGGGGGCCAGCAACAGTTGCCAGGGCAACCCTGGGCATGGCAGTGGGCTTAAGGGCGCCTGGACCCGCCCACTTCCGCTTTGGGGGCCAGCAACAGTTGCCAGGGCAACCCTGGGCATGGCAGTGGGCTTAAGGGCGCCTGGACCCGCCCACTTCCGCTTTGGGGGCCAGCAACAGTTGCCAGCGCAACCCTGGGCAAGGCAGGGGGCTTAAGGGCGCCTGGACCCGCCCACTTCCGCTTTGGGGGCCAGCAACAGTTGCCAGGGCAACCCTGGGCATGGCAGGGGGCTTAAGGGGGCCTGGACCCGCCCACTTCCGCTTTGGTAGCCAGCAACAGTTGCCAGGGCAACCCTGGGCATGGCAGGGGGCTTAAGGGGGCCTGGACCCGCCCACTTCCGCTTTGGGGGCCAGCAACAGTTGCCAGGGTAACCCTGGGCATGGCAGGGGGATTAAGGGGGCCTGGACCCGCCCACTTCCGCTTTGGGGGCCAGCAACAGTTGCCAGGGCAACCCTGGGCATGGCAGGGGGCTTAAGGGGGCCTGGACCCGCCCACTTCCGCTTTGGGGGCCAGCAACAGTTGCCAGGGCAACCCTGGGCATGGCAGGGGGCTTAAGGGCCTACTGGACCCGCCCACTTCCGATTTGGGGGCCAGCAACAGTTGCCAGGGTAACCCTGGGCATGGCAGGGGGCTTAAGGGCCCCAGGACCCGCCCACTTCCGCTTTGGGGGCCAGCAACAGTTGCCAGGGCAACCCTGGGCATGGCAGGGGGATTAAGGGGGCCTGGACCCGCCCACTTCCGCTTTGGGGGCCAGCAACAGTTGCCAGGGTAACTCTGGGCATGGCAGGGGGCTTAAGGGCGCCTGGACCCGCCCACTTCCGCTTTGGGGGCCAGCAACAGTTGCCAGGGCAACCCTGGGCAAGGCAGGGGGCTTAAGGGCCTACTGGACCCGCCCACTTCCGATTTGGGGGCCAGCAACAGTTGCCAGGGCAACCCTGGGCAAGGCAGGGGGCTTAAGGGCCTACTGGACCCGCCCACTTCCGCTTTGGGGGCCAGCAACAGTTGCCAGGGCAACCCTGGGCATGGCAGGGGGCTTAAGGGGGCCTGGACCCGCCCACTTCCGCTTTGGGGGCCAGCAACAGTTGCCAGGGCAACCCTGGGCATGGCAGGGGGCTTAAGGGCGCCTGGACCCGCCCACTTCCGCTTTGGGGGCCAGCAACAGTTGCCAGGGCAACCCTGGGCATGGCAGTGGGCTTAAGGGCGCCTGGACCCGCCCACTTACGCTTTGGGGGCCAGCAACAGTTGCCAGGGCAACCCTGGGCATGGCAGGGGGCTTAAGGGCGCCTGGACCCGCCCACTTCCGCTTTGGGGGCCAGCAACAGTTGCCAGGGCAACCCTGGGCATGGCAGTGGGCTTAAGGGCCCCTGGACCCGCCCACTTCCGCTTTGGGGGCCAGCAACAGTTGCCAGGGCAACCCTGGGCATGGCAGGGGGATTAAGGGCCCCAGGACCCGCCCACTTCCGCTTTGGGGGCCAGCAACAGTTGCCAGGGCAACCCTGGGCATGGCAGGGGGATTAAGGGGGCCTGGACCCGCCCACTTCCGCTTTGGGGGCCAGCAACAGTTGCCAGGGCAACCCTGGGCAAGGCAGGGGGCTTAAGGGCCTACTGGACCCGCCCACTTCCGCTTTGGGGGCCAGCAACAGTTGCCAGGGCAACCCTGGGCATGGCAGGGGGCTTAAGGGGGCCTGGACCTGCCCACTTCCGCTTTGGGGGCCAGCAACAGTTGCCAGGGCAACCCTGGGCATGGCAGGGGGCTTAAGGGCGCCTGGACCCGCCCACTTCCGCTTTGGGGGCCAGCAACAGTTGCCAGGGTAACCCTGGGCATGGCAGGGGGATTAAGGGGGCCTGGACCCGCCCACTTCCGCTTTGGGGGCCAGCAACAGTTGCCAGGGCAACCCTGGGCATGGCAGGGGGCTTAAGGGGGCCTGGACCCGCCCACTTCCGCTTTGGGGGCCAGCAACAGTTGCCAGGGCAACCCTGGGCATGGCAGGGGGCTTAAGGGCCTACTGGACCCGCCCACTTCCGATTTGGGGGCCAGCAACAGTTGCCAGGGTAACCCTGGGCATGGCAGGGGGCTTAAGGGCCCCAGGACCCGCCCACTTCCGCTTTGGGGGCCAGCAACAGTTGCCAGGGCAACCCTGGGCATGGCAGGGGGATTAAGGGGGCCTGGACCCGCCCACTTCCGCTTTGGGGGCCAGCAACAGTTGCCAGGGTAACTCTGGGCATGGCAGGGGGCTTAAGGGCGCCTGGACCCGCCCACTTCCGCTTTGGGGGCCAGCAACAGTTGCCAGGGCAACCCTGGGCAAGGCAGGGGGCTTAAGGGCCTACTGGACCCGCCCACTTCCGATTTGGGGGCCAGCAACAGTTGCCAGGGCAACCCTGGGCAAGGCAGGGGGCTTAAGGGCCTACTGGACCCGCCCACTTCCGCTTTGGGGGCCAGCAACAGTTGCCAGGGCAACCCTGGGCATGGCAGGGGGCTTAAGGGGGCCTGGACCCGCCCACTTCCGCTTTGGGGGCCAGCAACAGTTGCCAGGGCAACCCTGGGCATGGCAGGGGGCTTAAGGGCGCCTGGACCCGCCCACTTCCGCTTTGGGGGCCAGCAACAGTTGCCAGGGCAACCCTGGGCATGGCAGTGGGCTTAAGGGCGCCTGGACCCGCCCACTTACGCTTTGGGGGCCAGCAACAGTTGCCAGGGCAACCCTGGGCATGGCAGGGGGCTTAAGGGCGCCTGGACCCGCCCACTTCCGCTTTGGGGGCCAGCAACAGTTGCCAGGGCAACCCTGGGCATGGCAGTGGGCTTAAGGGCCCCTGGACCCGCCCACTTCCGCTTTGGGGGCCAGCAACAGTTGCCAGGGCAACCCTGGGCATGGCAGGGGGCTTAAGGGCCCCAGGACCCGCCCACTTCCGCTTTGGGGGCCAGCAACAGTTGCCAGGGCAACCCTGGGCATGGCAGGGGGATTAAGGGGGCCTGGACCCGCCCACTTCCGCTTTGGGGGCCAGCAACAGTTGCCAGGGCAACCCTGGGCAAGGCAGGGGGCTTAAGGGCCTACTGGACCCGCCCACTTCCGCTTTGGGGGCCAGCAACAGTTGCCAGGGCAACCCTGGGCATGGCAGGGGGCTTAAGGGGGCCTGGACCTGCCCACTTCCGCTTTGGGGGCCAGCAACAGTTGCCAGGGCAACCCTGGGCATGGCAGGGGGCTTAATGGCGCCTGGACCCGCCCACTTCCGCTTTGGGGGCCAGCAACAGTTGCCAGGGCAACCCTGGGCATGGCAGTGGGCTTAAGGGCGCCTGGACCCGCCCACTTCCGCTTTGGGGGCCAGCAACAGTTGCCAGGGCAACCCTGGGCATGGCAGTGGGCTTAAGGGCGCCTGGACCCGCCCACTTCCGCTTTGGGGGCCAGCAACAGTTGCCAGGGCAACCCTGGGCATGGCAGTGGGCTTAAGGGCGCCTGGACCCGCCCACTTCCGCTTTGGGGGCCAGCAACAGTTGCCAGCGCAACCCTGGGCAAGGCAGGGGGCTTAAGGGGGCCTGGACCCGCCCACTTCCGCTTTGGGGACCAGCAACAGTTGCCAGGGCAACCCTGGGCATGGCAGGGGGATTAAGGGGGCCTGGACCCGCCCACTTCCGCTTTGGGGACCAGCAACAGTTGCCAGGGCAACCCTGGGCATGGCAGGGGGATTAAGGGGGCCTGGACCCGCCCACTTCCGCTTTGGGGGCCAGCAACAGTTGCCAGGGCAACCCTGGGCATGGCAGGGGGCTTAAGGGGGCCTGGACCCGCCCACTTCCGCTTTGGGGACCAGCAACAGTTGCCAGGGCAACCCTGGGCATGGCAGGGGGATTAAGGGGGCCTGGACCCGCCCACTTCCGCTTTGGGGACCAGCAACAGTTGCCAGGGCAACCCTGGGCATGGCAGGGGGATTAAGGGGGCCTGGACCCGCCCACTTCCGCTTTGGGGGCCAGCAACAGTTGCCAGGGCAACCCTGGGCATGGCAGGGGGCTTAAGGGGGCCTGGACCCGCCCACTTCCGCTTTGGGGGCCAGCAACAGTTGCCAGGGCAACCCTGGGCATGGCAGGGGCTTAAGGGCGCCTGGACCCGCCCACTTCCGCTTTGGGGGCCAGCAACAGTTGCCAGGGCAACCCTGGGCATGGCAGGGGCTTAAGGGCGCCTGGACCCGCCCACTTCCGCTTTGGGGGCCAGCAACAGTTGCCAGGGCAACCCTGGGCAAGGCAGGGGGCTTAAGGGCCTACTGGACCCGCCCACTTCCGCTTTGGGGGCCAGCAACAGTTGCCAGGGCAACCCTGGGCAAGGCAGGGGGCTTAAGGGCCTACTGGACCCGCCCACTTCCGCTTTGGGGGCCAGCAACAGTTGCCAGGGCAACCCTGGGCATGGCAGGGGGCTTAAGGGGGGCTGGACCCGCCCACTTCCGCTTTGGGGGCCAGCAACAGTTGCCAGGGCAACCCTGGGCATGGCAGGGGGCTTAAGGGCGCCTGGACCCGCCCACTTCCGCTTTGGGGGCCAGCAACAGTTGCCAGGGCAACCCTGGGCATGGAAGTGGGCTTAAGAGCGCCTGGACCCGCCCACTTCCGCTTTGGGGGCCAGCAACAGTTGCCAGGGCAACCCTGGGCATGGCAGTGGGATTAAGGGCGCCTGGACCCGCCCACTTCCGCTTTGGGGGCCAGCAACAGTTGCCAGCGCAACCCTGGGCATGGCAGGGGGCTTAAGGGCGCCTGGACCCGCCCACTTCCGCTTTGGGGGCCAGCAACAGTTGCCAGGGCAACCCTGGGCATGGCCGGGGGCTTAAAGGCGCTTGGACCCGCCCACTTCCGCTTTGGGGGCCAGCAACAGTTGTCAGGGCAACCCTGGGCATGGCAGTGGGCTTAAGGGCGCCAGGACCCGCCCACTTCCGTTTTGGGGGCCAGCAACAGTTGCCAGGGCAACCCTGGGCAAGGCAGGGGGCTTAAGGGCGCCTGGACCTGCCCACTTCCGCTTTGGGGGCCAGCAACAGTTGCCAGGGCAACCCTGGGCAAGGCAGTGGGCTTAAGGGCGCCTGGACCCGCCCACTTCCGCTTTGGGGGCCAGCAACAGTTGCCAGGGCAACCCTGGGCATGGCAGTGGGCTTAAGGGCGCCAGGACCCGCCCACTTCCGTTTTGGGGGCCAGCAACAGTTGCCAGGGCAACCCTGGGCAAGGCAGGGGGCTTAAGGGCGCCTGGACCTGCCCACTTCCGCTTTGGGGGCCAGCAACAGTTGCCAGGGCAACCCTGGGCAAGGCAGTGGGCTTAAGGGCGCCTGGACCCGCCCACTTCCGCTTTGGGGGCCAGCAACAGTTGCCAGGGCAACCCTGGGCATGGCAGTGGGCTTAAGGGCGCCTGGACCCGCCCACTTCCGCTTTGGGGGCCAGCAACAGTTGCCAGGGCAACCCTGGGCATGGCAGGGGGCTTAAGGGCGCCTGGACCCGCCCACTTCCGCTTTGGGGGCCAGCAACAGTTGCCAGGGCAACCCTGGGCATGGCAGGGGGCTTAAGGGGGCCTGGACCCGCCCACTTCCGCTTTGGGGGCCAGCAACAGTTGCCAGGGCAACCCTGGGCATGGCAGGGGGCTTAAGGGGGCCTGGACCCGCCCACTTCCGCTTTGGGGGCCAGCAACAGTTGCCAGGGTAACCCTGGGCATGGCAGAAGGCTTAAGGGCCCCAGGACCCGCCCACTTCCGCTTTGGGGGCCAGCAACAGTTGCCAGGGCAACCCTGGGCATGGCAGTGGGCTTAAGGGCGCCAGGACCCGCCCACTTCCGTTTTGGGGGCCAGCAACAGTTGCCAGGGCAACCCTGGGCAAGGCAGGGGGCTTAAGGGCGCCTGGACCTGCCCACTTCCGCTTTGGGGGCCAGCAACAGTTGCCAGGGCAACCCTGGGCAAGGCAGTGGGCTTAAGGGCGCCTGGACCCGCCCACTTCCGCTTTGGGGGCCAGCAACAGTTGCCAGGGCAACCCTGGGCATGGCAGTGGGCTTAAGGGCGCCTGGACCCGCCCACTTCCGCTTTGGGGGCCAGCAACAGTTGCCAGGGCAACCCTGGGCATGGCAGTGGGCTTAAGGGCGCCTGGACCCGCCCACTTCCGCTTTGGGGGCCAGCAACAGTTGCCAGCGCAACCCTGGGCAAGGCAGGGGGCTTAAGGGCGCCTGGACCCGCCCACTTCCGCTTTGGGGGCCAGCAACAGTTGCCAGGGCAACCCTGGGCATGGCAGGGGGCTTAAGGGGGCCTGGACCCGCCCACTTCCGCTTTGGGGGCCAGCAACAGTTGCCAGGGCAACCCTGGGCATGGCAGGGGGCTTAAGGGCCTACTGGACCCGCCCACTTCCGATTTGGGGGCCAGCAACAGTTGCCAGGGTAACCCTGGGCATGGCAGGGGGCTTAAGGGCCCCAGGACCCGCCCACTTCCGCTTTGGGGGCCAGCAACAGTTGCCAGGGCAACCCTGGGCATGGCAGGGGGATTAAGGGGGCCTGGACCCGCCCACTTCCGCTTTGGGGGCCAGCAACAGTTGCCAGGGTAACTCTGGGCATGGCAGGGGGCTTAAGGGCGCCTGGACCCGCCCACTTCCGCTTTGGGGGCCAGCAACAGTTGCCAGGGCAACCCTGGGCAAGGCAGGGGGCTTAAGGGCCTACTGGACCCGCCCACTTCCGATTTGGGGGCCAGCAACAGTTGCCAGGGCAACCCTGGGCAAGGCAGGGGGCTTAAGGGCCTACTGGACCCGCCCACTTCCGCTTTGGGGGCCAGCAACAGTTGCCAGGGCAACCCTGGGCATGGCAGGGGGCTTAAGGGGGCCTGGACCCGCCCACTTCCGCTTTGGGGGCCAGCAACAGTTGCCAGGGCAACCCTGGGCATGGCAGGGGGCTTAAGGGCGCCTGGACCCGCCCACTTCCGCTTTGGGGGCCAGCAACAGTTGCCAGGGCAACCCTGGGCATGGCAGTGGGCTTAAGGGCGCCTGGACCCGCCCACTTACGCTTTGGGGGCCAGCAACAGTTGCCAGGGCAACCCTGGGCATGGCAGGGGGCTTAAGGGCGCCTGGACCCGCCCACTTCCGCTTTGGGGGCCAGCAACAGTTGCCAGGGCAACCCTGGGCATGGCAGTGGGCTTAAGGGCCCCTGGACCCGCCCACTTCCGCTTTGGGGGCCAGCAACAGTTGCCAGGGCAACCCTGGGCATGGCAGGGGGCTTAAGGGCCCCAGGACCCGCCCACTTCCGCTTTGGGGGCCAGCAACAGTTGCCAGGGCAACCCTGGGCATGGCAGGGGGATTAAGGGGGCCTGGACCCGCCCACTTCCGCTTTGGGGGCCAGCAACAGTTGCCAGGGCAACCCTGGGCAAGGCAGGGGGCTTAAGGGCCTACTGGACCCGCCCACTTCCGCTTTGGGGGCCAGCAACAGTTGCCAGGGCAACCCTGGGCATGGCAGGGGGCTTAAGGGGGCCTGGACCTGCCCACTTCCGCTTTGGGGGCCAGCAACAGTTGCCAGGGCAACCCTGGGCATGGCAGGGGGCTTAAGGGCGCCTGGACCCGCCCACTTCCGCTTTGGGGGCCAGCAACAGTTGCCAGGGCAACCCTGGGCATGGCAGTGGGCTTAAGGGCGCCTGGACCCGCCCACTTCCGCTTTGGGGGCCAGCAACAGTTGCCAGGGCAACCCTGGGCATGGCAGTGGGCTTAAGGGCGCCTGGACCCGCCCACTTCCGCTTTGGGGGCCAGCAACAGTTGCCAGGGCAACCCTGGGCATGGCCGGGGGCTTAAAGGCGCCTGGACCCGCCCACTTCCGCTTTGGGGGCCAGCAACAGTTGTCAGGGCAACCCTGGGCATGGCAGTGGGCTTAAGGGCGCCAGGACCCGCCCACTTCCGTTTTGGGGGCCAGCAACAGTTGCCAGGGCAACCCTGGGCAAGGCAGGGGGCTTAAGGGCGCCTGGACCTGCCCACTTCCGCTTTGGGGGCCAGCAACAGTTGCCAGGGCAACCCTGGGCAAGGCAGTGGGCTTAAGGGCGCCTGGACCCGCCCACTTCCGCTTTGGGGGCCAGCAACAGTTGCCAGGGCAACCCTGGGCATGGCAGTGGGCTTAAGGGCGCCTGGACCCGCCCACTTCCGCTTTGGGGGCCAGCAACAGTTGCCAAGGCAACCCTGGGCATGGCAGTGGGCTTAAGGGCGCCTGGACCCGCCCACTTCCGCTTTGGGGGCCAGCAACAGTTGCCAGCGCAACCCTGGGCAAGGCAGGGGGCTTAAGGGGGCCTGGACCCGCCCACTTCCGCTTTGGGGACCAGCAACAGTTGCCAGGGCAACCCTGGGCATGGCAGGGGGATTAAGGGGGCCTGGACCCGCCCACTTCCGCTTTGGGGACCAGCAACAGTTGCCAGGGCAACCCTGGGCATGGCAGGGGGATTAAGGGGGCCTGGACCCGCCCACTTCCGCTTTGGGGGCCAGCAACAGTTGCCAGGGCAACCCTGGGCATGGCAGGGGGCTTAAGGGGGCCTGGACCCGCCCACTTCCGCTTTGGGGACCAGCAACAGTTGCCAGGGCAACCCTGGGCATGGCAGGGGGATTAAGGGGGCCTGGACCCGCCCACTTCCGCTTTGGGGACCAGCAACAGTTGCCAGGGCAACCCTGGGCATGGCAGGGGGATTAAGGGGGCCTGGACCCGCCCACTTCCGCTTTGGGGGCCAGCAACAGTTGCCAGGGCAACCCTGGGCATGGCAGGGGGCTTAAGGGGGCCTGGACCCGCCCACTTCCGCTTTGGGGGCCAGCAACAGTTGCCAGGGCAACCCTGGGCATGGCAGGGGCTTAAGGGCGCCTGGACCCGCCCACTTCCGCTTTGGGGGCCAGCAACAGTTGCCAGGGCAACCCTGGGCAAGGCAGGGGGCTTAAGGGCCTACTGGACCCGCCCACTTCCGCTTTGGGGGCCAGCAACAGTTGCCAGGGCAACCCTGGGCAAGGCAGGGGGCTTAAGGGCCTACTGGACCCGCCCACTTCCGCTTTGGGGGCCAGCAACAGTTGCCAGGGCAACCCTGGGCATGGCAGGGGGCTTAAGTGGGCCTGGACCCGCCCACTTCCGCTTTGGGGGCCAGCAACAGTTGCCAGGGCAACCCTGGGCATGGCAGGGGGCTTAAGGGGGCCTGGACCCGCCCACTTCCGCTTTGGGGGCCAGCAACAGTTGCCAGGGCAACCCTGGGCATGGCAGGGGGCTTAAGGGCGCCTGGACCCGCCCACTTCCGCTTTGGGGGCCAGCAACAGTTGCCAGGGCAACCCTGGGCATGGAAGTGGGCTTAAGAGCGCCTGGACCCGCCCACTTCCGCTTTGGGGGCCAGCAACAGTTGCCAGGGCAACCCTGGGCATGGCAGTGGGATTAAGGGCGCCTGGACCCGCCCACTTCCGCTTTGGGGGCCAGCAACAGTTGCCAGCGCAACCCTGGGCATGGCAGGGGGCTTAAGGGCGCCTGGACCCGCCCACTTCCGCTTTGGGGGCCAGCAACAGTTGCCAGGGCAACCCTGGGCATGGCCGGGGGCTTAAAGGCGCTTGGACCCGCCCACTTCCGCTTTGGGGGCCAGCAACAGTTGTCAGGGCAACCCTGGGCATGGCAGTGGGCTTAAGGGCGCCAGGACCCGCCCACTTCCGTTTTGGGGGCCAGCAACAGTTGCCAGGGCAACCCTGGGCAAGGCAGGGGGCTTAAGGGCGCCTGGACCTGCCCACTTCCGCTTTGGGGGCCAGCAACAGTTGCCAGGGCAACCCTGGGCAAGGCAGTGGGCTTAAGGGCGCCTGGACCCGCCCACTTCCGCTTTGGGGGCCAGCAACAGTTGCCAGGGCAACCCTGGGCATGGCAGTGGGCTTAAGGGCGCCAGGACCCGCCCACTTCCGTTTTGGGGGCCAGCAACAGTTGCCAGGGCAACCCTGGGCAAGGCAGGGGGCTTAAGGGCGCCTGGACCTGCCCACTTCCGCTTTGGGGGCCAGCAACAGTTGCCAGGGCAACCCTGGGCAAGGCAGTGGGCTTAAGGGCGCCTGGACCCGCCCACTTCCGCTTTGGGGGCCAGCAACAGTTGCCAGGGCAACCCTGGGCATGGCAGTGGGCTTAAGGGCGCCTGGACCCGCCCACTTCCGCTTTGGGGGCCAGCAACAGTTGCCAGGGCAACCCTGGGCATGGCAGGGGGCTTAAGGGCGCCTGGACCCGCCCACTTCCGCTTTGGGGGCCAGCAACAGTTGCCAGGGCAACCCTGGGCATGGCAGGGGGCTTAAGGGGGCCTGGACCCGCCCACTTCC